>NC_047679.1:27477580-27652592 GCF_011762505.2 Arvicanthis niloticus
TCCTTCTTTAACTATTTTCAATTATTTGAGATGCTTGTTAGACTGTGAGTTAAGGGCCTATAGCAAATTCATGGTTCTAAGTTTATTGTTAGGGAGTTTTCTGTATTTTCTTTAGAAATAGCTGAGAGGAGTTAACAGACAACACTTTGGATTGCCTTACATGTATAGTTGGTTTTTAAAACATCAGAAATCCACAGAATTGGCATTACAAACATTTCTGTATTAATGTCCGTTTTGATTAGAGACCTGTCTGCTCCTGACAGCTTCCTGTCTTGGATTTTAAGAAGAAACTGAGCATCTTTGGAGATATTCCTATTGTGGTGAGACAGCCACTGGCAAGAATTGCCTCTTTCCATCTATAGAAAAATTACTGTCCAGAAAAGGACACACTTTCAGAATAGTCGACTGATTTTATCTGCCAAGACAGAGTAATCAGCCCTTAATAATTCTGCATCACTAGGTCTGTCAGATGATCCTGGGCCAGAAGGCTGAAGATCGGATGCTCCAAAGTTCTGTAGTATAGGGACTGTCCAAGTGTTCAGCGGTCTCTATAAATTGGCTAAGTTTAGAAGCTATGCTTTGTGCTTCCCATAATTTCAGTTAACTCAGTTATTCTGGATTTCTGATGGGGTTGAAAACTTATAGTCTCATAGCCAATCCTTGCTATTTACTTTCAGAAAAAAGATTTGAGAGGATGGTTTTCAGCTGACATTCATTCTAAAGCCAAGAAAAAAAGGGAGGTTCAGAACTAAGTTTTTATTTAGGAGAGATGACAGAGGTCCTGGTAAGTCAACAAAATGATGGACTGGGTATTAGGTCTATCTTGCACCTTACTGAAATAAATTAGTATAGTTATGCTCTAACTGTACTCTGAGAGAAAAGTTTTATTTTAACAGGAAGGGTGATATGTAGGAGGAGCTAAGGTGGGAGGAGTAAGGAGAGGAGGAGCTAGGTGATGAGAGAGAAAGAGAGAGGGGGCCAGACATAGAGGCAGATGTTCACATGTCTCTGCCAGTCAAAGATAGTTGATACATCTAGATTGGGTGTTAGGTTACTCTTCTGATTGATACTGAGCATTATCAAACTTATAAAGCCTTTGGTTGACATTAAAAAATCGTATAAAAGCAAAAAGGAGAAGGGGGTATGGGAAAGGGGTTTTCTAGGGAGGGGAAATGGAGAAAGAGGATGGCATCTGAAATGTATAAATAATATCCAATAAAAATGAATTTAAAAAAGACGGCTCAACAAGAAGGAATGCATGCCTGCCACTGAAAACACAGCTAATGACTGTGCTTGTAATGTCATGGTTTCTGAAGAAGAACCTGCAACCCCTAATTTACTGTATCAGCATAATCTCTAAAAAAATTGTATATACACTGTCCTTATACTGAAAGGTAACCATTGTCTTTACTGTTCATCCAGAAAACCTTAGGCTACAACACACAGAGAAGATTGCAGGAAAGCCCAACGAATCAAAGCTGAGAGTGGTGTGGACAAATCAAAATGGATATATCTACAGAACATTACTGCATCTAAGGTAAAACTCAGAGAACACTGCCCAAGAGGTGACAAAGATTGAAAAAGAGTCAGAGAGTCAGAAAGTCTACTCTAAGACTGGATCTCCTTGTAATATTCAGAGCAACACATAAAATACCACAAATACCACTACCAAAATGTGAGCTAAACAAAATGACAGCAATATATATACACACTAGATAGTGATAATTGCATATGAGACCTCAACCCTACACAAAAGACTATAAAACTGAGGAAAGCCAGGAAAGCAACAGGTGGGAATACCCAGGGAAAGGACACTGACTCATGGTAAGGTCTTGACAAACAAAGACAGAAAAACAAACACATAAATACACACATATACACACTTGTGTGTGTGTGTGTGTATGTATGTCTGTATATATATATATATGCATATATATGTATGTGTGTGTGTGTATGTATGTATGTATATGTGTGTGTGTATGCGTGTGTGTGTGCTTATACAGACTGAACAGGTTTTAGGTAAGAGTATCTATATACACAGATATTCTTAAATGCCAGCATGAACTTTAGGAAAATGGCCATGAATATGGAGGGAAAAAAAGGAGGGGATAAATGAGATATTTTGGAAGCAAGAAAGGATAGGTAGAATAGTTAAAATTAAGTCATAATCAGTAAATAATCTAATTCACCAACAGGATGAACTTATTGTAAGAGAAAAATCTGACTTAGCACAGTGAAAATTCCTAACAGTCTACCATTGTGCTTCTTCTTGGATTTGTTTTCTTAGAAAAAGTACTTTCCATCTGAAAATATTTTACTCTCATTCAATCTACATAAAATATACTGTGAATAAAATAGATATATTAAAAAAAAAAAAACAAAGCAATTACCTGGGGCTGCTCCTTGATCTGCAAAGACACTGGGTTGGCCAGCCCAAGGAGTGGTGACTGTTTTGCCCTTGCGTTTTTTCTCAGCTTTATTGAGGGATCAAATGCAGAACAAAAATTATTCATATGTAAAGATAGATCACATTGTTTAATCCACTATGCTTTCCCATTAATAAAGCTTACATACTACTCTGCACATGTTCTAATAAAGTCTTGTCATAATATGCTATCACCATGCTAACGTGATATATCACAGTGCCCATCATTTACACTTTACTTGGAATTAACTCTTGGCTCAACGAGAAGGAATTTATGCCTGCCACAGGAAACATAGCTAATGACTCTATGCTTGTAATGTCATGGTTTCTGAAGAAGAACCTGTTACCCCTAATTTACTGTATCAGCATAATCTCTAAAAATGTATAAACACTGTCCTTATACTGAAATATAACTGTCTTCTTACTGTTCATCCAGAAAACCTTAGGCTGCAACACACAGAGAAGATTGCAGGAAAGCCCAACCAATCAAAGCTGAGAGTGGTGTGGACAAATCAAAATGGATATATCTACAGAACATTACTGCATCTAAGGTAAAACTCAGAGAACACTGCCCAAGAGGTGACAAAGACTGAAAAAGAGTCAGAGAGTCAGAAAGTCTGCTCTAAGACTGGATATCCTAGTAATATTCAGAGAAACACATAAAATACCACAAATACCACTACCAAAATGTGAGGTGAACAAAAATGACATATATATATATATATATATATATATATATATACACACACACACACACATACACTAGACAGAGATAAATGCATGTGAGACCTCAACCCTTCACAAAAGACTATAAAACTAAGGAAAGCCAGGAAAGCAACAGGTGGGAATACCCAGGGAAAGTGCAGTGACTCCTGACTGGATCAATGAGACATTTTGGAAGCAAGAAAGGATAGGAAGAACAGTTAAAATTATGTCATAATAAGTAAATAATCTAATTTCCCAATAGGATGTACTTATTGTAAGAGAAAAATCTGACTTAGCACAGTGAAAATTCCTAACAGTCTACCATAGTGCTTCTTCTTGGATTTGTTTTCTTAGAAAAAGTACTTTCCATCTGAAAATATTGTGGTCTTATTCAATCTACATAAAATATACTGTGAATAAAATAGATATATTAGAAACAGAACAAAGCAATTACCTGGGGCTGCTCCTTGATCTGCAAAGACACTGGGTTGGCCAGCCCAAGGAGTGGTGACTGTTTCGCCCTTGCGTTTTTTCTCAGCTTTATTGAGGGATAAAATGTAGAACAAAATTATTCATATTTAAAGATAGATCACATTGTTTAATCCACTATGATTTCCCAATAATTAAGCTTATATACTACTCTGCACATGTTCTAATAAACCCTTGTCATAATATGCTATCACCATTCTCACGTGATATATCACAGTGCCCATCATTTACACTTTTCTTGGAATTAAGTCTTGGCTCAACAAAAAGAATGCATGCCTGCCACAGGAAACACAGTAATGACTCTGTGCTTGTAATGTCTTGGTTTCTGAAGAAGAACCTGTAACCCCTCATTTACTGTATCAGCATAATCTCTAAAAAAATTGTATAAACAGTGTCTTTATGCTGAAAGATAACCATATATTCTTTACTGTTCATCCAGAAAACCTTAGCCTTCAACATACAGAGAAGCCTGCAAGAAATCCCAACCAATCAAAGCTGAGAGTGGTGTGGACCAATCAAAATGGATATATCTACAGAACATTACTGCATCTAAGGTAAAACTCAGAGAACACTGCCCAAGAGGTGACAAAGATTGAAAAAGTCAAGAGTGTCAGGGAGTTTGTTCTAATACTGTATCTCTGAGTAATACCCAGAGCAACGTAAAAATACCATAAACACCAATCCAAAAATATGAAGTGAAAAAATCACGGCAATATATATACAAACTATACAGACAAAAAAATCTTATGAGCCCTCCAATCCACTCAAAAACTCTATAAATGTAAGAAAATCTGAGAAAGGGAGAGGTGGGAATCCTCATGATAGGACACACCAATTCACTTTCAGGTACTGCAAATGCAGCTATAAAAACACACATATGTAGAGAGGAGTAGGGGACATATTAGATGTTTTTTAAGAATGAAAAGATAAGGAAAAATGTTGAAATTAAATCATATCCAGAACAGAATTTAATTCTTCAAAAGGATGAACTCATTATATTAAGAGACAATTTCTACCAGTTTATCACTGTGCTGTTTCTTGAATTTGTTTTCTTAGAAAATAGCCTTTCCACCCAAAAAATTACACTATTTTTCAATACACAGCAAATATATTGTATAATATAGACTAATTAATGTGTGAAGCAATCACCTGGGGCGGCTCCTTGATCTACAAAAAGTCTGGGTTGGTCAGTCCAAGGTGTGGTGACTGTTTTGACCTTGCGTTTTTTCTCAGCTTGATTGAGGTATGATATGAAAAACACAATTTTTCCAGGTGTAAAGCTAGAACATTATATGTTTAATCCACTATGCTTTCCAAATAATAAAGCTTATAATAGTATACATATGCTCTAATAAAATAGGGTACCATCTTTCTCATATGTTTATAATAATGCCATTCATGGCATAGTAACTCTAATGATATAGTAGTGGCATGTACAAACTGGCGTTTCTCAACAACTCTTCACTTGGATTTGAGAATTGGCTCAATAAGATGGAGAGCATGCCTGATACTGGAACACAGCTAATAACTCTGTGACTGTAACATGATAGGTACTACAGAAGAATCTAGAACCCCTGATTCACTAAACCAGTATGATCCCTAAGTAAGAACAATCTATAAACACTGTCCTTATATCCAAAGATAACTGTAGTCTTTATTCTTCATCAATAAAATTTTTATTTGCAACAGAGACCACTGCAGGAAATCCTAACAAATCAAAGCTGAGTGCAGTATATCCCAATCAGAATGGATATGTACACACACACACAAACACAAACACACACACAAACACACACACACACACACACACACACACACACACACACACACACACAAAGAACCAAAGAACATGCTTAAACCTAAGGTAAAGTCAGTGAACATTGCTCAAGAGGTGGCAGAAATACTAGAAAGAGCCAGAGGGTCAGAGAGTTGGCTCTAAGAATGTGTCTCCTAGTAATATTAACACATAAAATCCCACCAGTATCACTGACCAAATGTGAGCTGAAAATATAATGAATCAATACATATACACACTGGACAGAGAAATGTATGTGAGGCCTCCATTCTACCCAAAGGACTATATAAACCTGAGGAGAACTGGAAAAACGAGAAGAGGAAATTCTCAAGGAAGAGCACACCAACTTGCTATGTGGATGACAAAGCTAGTGATGAAAATATACATACAGGTACTATTACAAATACTGAGCAAGTTGTACTTAGGAATATATATGTTATACATATACATATACATATATATATATATATACACATACACACACACACAAACAATTTTGAGTGTTAGAAGTAATACTGAGAGAGATAAGAGGCTATTAATTTGATGTACCAAAGTAGGGACAAATTCAAGATTTGATAGAAAGAATGGGTAGGGGAAAATTTTGAAATTAAATTATAATCTCAACACAAAAGAAAATGTTCTCTTGTATTATATGAAAAAATATATAATCAAAAGACAGTCTAATTTTCTACCTGTTTCTTTTGATAAGGGGATTGAGAGGTCATTTATTCTGGAGCCAATTTGACTGTCAGTGAAATGGGGGTGGGGCACGTCTCTATAGGTCAAAGATGCTATCTGGTGATATATTTAGCTTTGAGGTTGACAGGTCTGTTAAGTTTTCAGATTCTACAAGGTTTCTATCTATTAGTCACAAGATGTTAGTTCAGAAAGGAGTTAGCAAGGAATGACTAGCATCCTAGAATTAGCCCAAACAGGGTTATTATTCTTTGGATCATTAACATTCACATCTCTTCCCAGCACTAAAGTTCTAATCAAAAAATCAGTATCTGTAGATAAAGTTTCTTTCCAGAAATTACCACTCATAGTACAGATCATAAAAATTATCAAACTAACAAAATTTAAATATAGATAATTTATAAATAAAAATGCAAGTTTGAGGGGACATTATCACATATAACCTGAAACAAATGTCTAGCCATTCTTTATATTATATTACCCCTGTAATATTCTAATAAAGTTCCATCCCAGAGATGACCAAATAAAGCTATGCAAGCACACTATCTGCCTTTCAAAACAATCATTGTCAAGTAGAAATTCGTACTGCATGTGGTTTAATTTACCATGTCTGTTGTCACTCTTAGTTTTGACAATTTAACAAGTGTACCTTTTGCTCTTTTTGAAAAATTTATCATCACTTGGGTCCATATGTACCTTTCCTTATCTAGCCATTTCTCCATGATATTGTTTACCGTATCAGTTTCAACATCATTTATAAATACCTTGATTTTTAGATAATTTCTCTCTGTCTAAACTCACATCTTAGACTGGCCCCATGTGTGATTATACAAAACAACATCCAAACATAAAATGGATTGTAACTTATATGAATGCTTTAAAATGGCCCCTTGGTATCAAAATGTACAGATTAAAATTAGTGATCCATATCCCCATTTTTTATTTAAAAGAGATTTTCAGCTTCTTTTGCCCAAATAACCCCTGATACAGCTTTCTTTCTAGATAGTTTCTTTCTGTTTCTTGTGATTTATTATACTTTTTTCTTAAAGTGAAAACTGGTTTTGCCAAATACACCATTATTCAATATACAGCAAACATATCTGGAACAACAATATAAAAAAAGCAATCACCTGGGGCTGCTCCTTGATCTGCAAACAGTCTGGGCTGGTCAGTCCAAGGTGTGGTGACTGTTTTGCCCTTCTGTTTTTTCTCAGCTTGTTTGAGGCATGAAATAAAAAACAAAAATTATTCAGATGTAAAGATTGAACACTGTAAGTTTAATCCACCATACTTTTCAAATAAGAAAGCTTATAATATTATACATATGCTCTAATAGAGCCCTGTCATAAAACAGGCTACCACCATGCTCACATGAGATATAATACTGTCATCATGGTATGGTTACTCTAAGGAAGCAACTGTGGCATGCACACCTTGATAGGGGGAATGTGATAGGGGGAATGTGAAAAAAAACAGAAAATGGAATAACATTTGAAATGTAAATAAATAAAATATCCAAGAAAGAAGGAAAAAAAAGACTTGGCTCAACAGGAAAAAGAGCATGTATGGTACCAGGAACTAAGCTAATACCTCTGTACGTGTAAGGTGATGGTTACTGGAGAAGAATCTACAACTTATTCACTATACCCACATACCCTAAAAACAATCTACAAATACTTTCTTAATAACCAAAGACTACTATAGTCTTTATTCTTCATCCAGAAAAGTTTTGTTTGCAACAGAGACGATTGCACAAAACCACAACTAATCAAAACAGAGAGTGGTGGAGCATAATCAGAATGGCTATATCTACAGAACACTCCTGTACCTAAGGTATAGCTTATTGAAAAGTACTCAAGAGGTGGCAGAAAGATTGGAAAAAGCCAGAGGTGAAGGGAATTTGCTCTCAGATAGTGTCTCCTAGTAATATCAAGACAAAAACATATAATCCTACCAAAAACACTGACCAAATGTGAGATGAACAGTGACACCAATATATACACTGTCTAGACAGAGAAAAGTCTGTGAGGCTTACACTCTACACAAAGAACTTTATAAAACTGAGGAAAGCTGAGACAGGGAGAGGTGGAAATAACCAGGGAAAAGCACACCGTTTCATGGTCAGGTGCCAAAGATCCAACCGTAATAACACACATGCATACATATACTCTTATAAAGACTGATCAGGTTATAGTTAAGAATATATGTATAGATAGATATTCTTAAAAGCAAGCACAAACTGTGAGAAGAGAGCCATGAATTTTGCAAAGAGAAGGAGCAGAAATATGGGAGATTTTAGAAGAAGAAAATGATATAAAAGAAGGTTGAAATTTAATCATAACAAGAATGCATTCTAATTCCCCAAAAGGATGAAATTAATATACCAAGAGAAAATTTTGATGTAGCCCAGTGAAAATTTCTACCAATTTAACTTTGTGCAGCTTCTAGCTTTTGCGTTCTTAGAAAAAAGATGTTCTCTTGTGAAAACATTACACTATTAGTTAACAAACAACAATTATATTGTGAATAATATAGATTAATGAACAAAAAGAACAAAGAAATTACCTGGGGCTGCTCCTTGATCTGCAAAGAGACTGGGTTGGCCAGTCCAAGGAGTGGTGACTGTTTTGCCCTTGCATTTTTTCTCAGCTTTATTGAGGTATAAAATGCAGAACAAAAATTATTTACATGTAAAGCTAGAACACATTGTTTAATCCACTATGCTTTCCAAATAATACTACTACTCTGCACATGCTCTAATAAAGCTTTGCCATAATGTAGGCTATCACCATGCTGACATGATAACAGTGGCGATCATTTACACTCTACTTGAAGTTAATGCTCAGCTCAATAAGAGGTAGAGCATGCCTGCTACTGGAAACACAGCTAATAACCCTGTACTTGTAATGCCATGGTTTCTAAAGAAGAAAATGCAACCCCTAATTTACTGCATCAGCATAATCTCTAAAAACAGTGCATACAATGTGTCCATATATTGATAACTTTAGTCTCTACTGTTCACGCAGAAGACTTTTCTTTGTAACAGAAATGATTGGAGGAAACTGCAACCAATCACAGCAGGGAGTAATGAAGCCTAATTAGAATGCATATATCTACAGAACATTCCTACCAAAAGGTAAGGCTCAAGGAACATTGCTCAAGTGGTGACAAAGTTTGGAAAGAATCAGAGAGTCTGCTCTAAGACTGAGTCTCCTAGTAATATCAATAGCAACACATAAAATCCCACCAACATTAATGTCCAAATGTGAGCTGAGCAAAAATAAATCGATATGTATACAAACTGGACAGAGAATAGCCCACAAAGCTTCAATACTACATAAAGAACTATATAAAACCGAGGAAAAGTGGAAAAGGGAGTGGTAGGAATAGTCAGCAAAGAACACGTTTACACTGTACACTGTTGTCAAAAGAAGCGAGCCATAAAAGCATGCATGCAGGTATTATTATACAGATAGAACATGTTATATTTAAAACTATGTATATACATAGATATTCTTGCACACAATGTTGGGCCTTGGACGAGGTAACTCCATTTAACCTGTTACCTTCAGTCATGTAGGACACAGGTAGAGGGCGTGATTAACAAGTCTCTACCTCCAGAGATTTAAATATTAATGAATTATCAAAAGGCCAGGGGCGTAGCTAATTAAGTTATTCCCTCCCCTTTTTCCTTCCCTATAAAATGAGAGTCCCCTGGCCTTTGGCGGGGGAAGCGCATACCACCTATATCCATTAACCATGTCATGAACAATAAAGCTTTGGAAAACCGGACTCCACCTGTCGCATGGTCTCTCCTCCTGATTCTCAGCTTTTGGAACCCTGGAACCTTGCCAATGCAGCCGCTGGCCCGCCGCCGACAGCTGCGTGAATGTGAATGTGGGACCCTCCGCTGGCGATGTGGGAAGCCCGCCCGGGACCCTGATGCCGGACCGCCCTGGGACCCTGCCACCGGACTCCCTCCCCCCCCCCCCGCCCGCGAGATTTCTTTCCCACACACAAGCACTGTTAGTGAGAAAAGAGGCCATATGATTTTCAGGGAAAAATGAGGGTTATATGGGAGTTTCAGGGGTAGGAAAATATAATCTCAAAATAAAAGGTAATTTTCTGTTTTAAAGCATGAAAAACAATCTATAATTAGCAAGCAATCTAATTCTCCAAAGGAATGAACTTGTTAGAATAGCCAGGTAATTTGAATTACTACAATGAACACATTTCTATTGATTTATGACTGTGCTACTTCTTGTAATAGTTTTTTATAAACTGAAAGCTAGTCTTGTTCATCATTACAGCATTTTTGAATATAAAGCAAACATCTGAATTTGCAGAAAAGAATAAGAGGGGGACAAGGTTGAAATTAACTTATCTCAGAAAAAGAACTTTTTTAAACTTATAAAATGTTTAGAATCAGGAAACCATCTAATTCTCAAAAAGGTGAACTTATTAGAATAACTAGCTAATTTGAATTAGCATGTGAAAATATCTATCAATTTATCACTGTGCTACTTTTTATATTTGTTTTCTTAAAATGAGAAGGTCTTTCCTTCTGAAAAAAAAAATCACACCATTATCCAATATACAGAAATCACCTTGTAAGTCAGTATAGACAAACAAAGCAACACAATCACCTGGGGCTGCTGCTTCATCTTCAAAAGATGTGGGCTGGTCTTTCCAAGGTTTGGTAACTCTTTTGCCCTTGGGTTTTTTCTCAACTTTGTTGTGTTATGAAATGAGAAACAAAATGATGTACATTTAAAGCTAGAAACATCATGTTGAGTATGTGTGCCAAATAATAAAGGCTCTCATCATAATGTATACACTCTAATATACTGTTGTCATAAGAAGGCTCAGGTGATATGCTGTTTCATAAAATGCTCAAGTGAAAGCTAAATTTTGACAATTTTACTATTTTGGATGAAGATTGATTGCCATGTTAATTTTAGCTATGTTCACAGCAACTAGAGAAACCAATGAGATATTTCAGTATCAACACCTTAATAGCATTCTTATGAGTAATGAACTTTACATAGTAAAATCTAGTAGTGGCTTTTGAGAGAGAGACATGAAGGACATAAACATATTCAAAGCTCAACTACATTTACTTGGTGTTTTACTTTACAAATATAATAGTCAGTTTACTGCCTTGATTTTTCCATATTCAAACACATGCATTCATTTAACTCATGATAACAAATATCAAAAATGTTTGCAACTTTTTGACATCCAAGTTTTAATTTTTACCAAGGAAGCAGTCTATCCTGGGCTACCGGGACAAATGTAACATCATTTTAGTGCCACTATAACTTTCCCTACCATTTATAACTAAGTCACCTATTTTCGACCAGCTCATTTCATTTTTAACAACTACTTTATACTCCATGTTTAAGACTTCCCTTTAATTTAAAAACAATGTCACTAGTAATATCACTTGCATTAGTTTTTCTTATACAATCGCCCTGTCAGGATTTTCAGGATTTTGACCAGGACCAGACCATTGATGGCTAGTCACATTGATAGCATCACTGAAGATTCCAGCTATGACCCTGAAATGGTTATTCTTGGCAATTTCTGGAACTCTTGTATCTCCAATACAGTATTCCTTTATCCATCTTCCATTCCCTTTCTTGCTATCTTTAGTTTCTTGTTTTACAATCTCACTGCTAGGTTTATCCTTAGTTCCCTCTATTTTCATCCAAATCATTAGGTTTCTTCTGGCTCTGTTCCAAATGCAACTTGCCTTGCACTCAACTGTCCACCTCTACCAATGCAGTACATGATGTATCACTTCCATCATTACACTCCAGAAAATTGGAAAAAGGTCTACCTTAAGATCCAGGAATACCACTCTTGGAAATATACCCAGAAAATGCCCTACAGGCCACAGGAGCACGTGTTCCAATATGTTCTTTGTGACCTTATTTGTGACATCCAGAAGCTGGAAACAACTCAGATGCCCCACAACAGAAGAATGGATATAGGAAATGTGGCTCATTTACATATTGGAATGCTACTCAGCTACTAAGAATGAGGACATCATGAGTTTTGTAGCCAAAGGGATGGAACTAGAAAATGTCATCCTAAGTAAGGGAACTCAGACTCCAAAAAACATGCATGGTATGTACTTAAGTAAATATTAGCCAAAAAAAAGGACAGAATACCCAAGATACAGTCCAGGGAACTCAAGTGAGGACACCTGAATGCCACTTGGGAGGGAGAAGAAAGCAATCACAGGGGTAGAGGGAGAGAGGGACCTGAGATGGAATGGGGGTGGGGGAAAGGTAAGAGGGGAACCTGATCTGGTATTGGGTAAGGGAAAAGGACTGAAGTCCTGGGGGCCAGCAGAAAGAATGGAAACAGGCAACCTCAGGAGGTAGGAGATTAGCGGGACCCTCCAAAAGGTACCATAGACCTGGGAGGTAAGAAACTTGCAGGACTCAAAGGGAAGGGACCTTAGATGAAATGCCTTACAGTGGGGAGACAGAACTTGTAGAGCCCACCTCCAGCAGAAAGACAGGGCATCAAGTAAGGGATGGGGTTGCCATCCCATAGTCAAAACACAATTGATCCTGTCTGAAAGAACTATAGAGACGGAAATGGAGAGGAGCCCTAGGAAAAGGAGGTCCAGTGACAGGCCCAAAGTGGGATTCAGCTCAAGGGGAGGTACCAAGGCCTGACACTATTACTAGAGCTATGGAGAGCTTACAAAAAGGGACCCATCATGACTCTCCTCCAAAAGGCCCAACAAGCAACTTAAAAGAGTCAGATGCAGATATTTGCAGCCAACAAATTGACAAAAGCTGCTGACCTCTGTGGCTGAATTAGGGAAAAGCTGGAAGAAGCTGAGGAGGAGGGCGACCCTGTAGGAGAGGACCAGCAGTCTCAATTGACCTGGACCCCAATATCTCTCAGACACTGAGCCATCAATTAGGCAGCATACACCAGCTGATATGAAGCTCCCAACACATATACAGCACAGGAGTGCTGGTCTGGGTACTGTCAGAGAAGATGCAAACAAACCCTCAAGAGACTGGAGGCCCAAGGAAGTTTAGAGGTCTGGTAGGGTGAGGGGGGTGGAGGTGGGGAATGAGGATACCCTCCTGGAGACAGGGCAGGGGGCAGGGAAAAGGTATGGGATGGGGAACAGTCAGAGGGTGGACCGGGAGGGGAATATAATCTGGAGTGTAAAGAATACAAAAAGATTATAAATAATTTTTCTTTAAAAAGCAACAGAATAAATATTAGCAATCTAGATCTGTAAAGAGCTAGAGAGTAAACATTCTGAAGACAACATATAATCTCTATGTCACATATTTGTCTTTGCTTTAAAAAGCAAAACAATAGAAAAGCAGAGAACACATAGACCAATCTCATCACATAACTACATGTACTGGTTATGATTCTTTGTAATATCCACTCTGATCTCTATGGAGGAATCACTGCTGCATTTGATTTTTAAATATAATTCTTTGCTATAATGTTTTCTCTTGGTTAAGTTCCTACCTCTATCTCTTTCTGCTTCATTCAGCAAAAGATCCAAAACTGTACTTTATTAGATTAAAGGCTTTCTCTGTAAAAGACCTTAACCATTATATTACATCATCTTCAAATATTCCTGGGTGCTGGTGAGTATAGTTCAGCATCACGAGTGCTTGTTCATTCCCAACACTTATCAAGTGGCTCACTTCAACTACAGCTCCTGAGGATCTAAGGTGCCATTCTGCCTTGAGGACAACTGTACGTTTAGTACAAAAACATACATGTAGAAACATGTATATAGATGTAGAGCTATAAAAACATAAAACAATTTTATGGTCCTTACTCCTCCATATACAAATCAAAATATCCAGGCAAAGAATTCAGAAGTCTAGTTGTGCTGGCTAGTTTAATGCCAACTTGACATTTCTGAATTGAGAGAATAATTCCAAAGTTTATACTATAGGCAAGCCTTTAGGGCATTTTACTAATTGGTGATTGTCAGTGGGACCACTCCTGGGCTGGTGGTCTTGGTTCTATAAGATGGCTGAGAAAACCATGCTAAGCAAGCCAGGAAGCAGTACTCCATCAATGTCCTCTGCATTGACTCTTGCCTTGTTTGTGTTCCTGTCCTGATTTCCTTCAAAGATGGACAGTAATGTGGAAGAGTAAGCCAAATAAACCCTTTCCTTTCCAAGATGCTTTGATGATGGTATTTTATCACATCATTAGAAACCCTATGACACTAGTTTTAAAGATGATTAATGATCTCAAAAGTGTTTTCAAATCAAAAATCATCAGAGACATTTCTTTAAGTAAATGGTAATTAGCAAAGAGGCCTGCAATTGGTCAACCTTCAGAAACTGACAAAAATTGGAGTACCTAACCTTAAATGGGATGTCTGTATCACACCCTTCCCTTCAAAGCTCAGGTAACTATGTGGAAAAGCAGGCAGAATGATGAAGGCCGGGCAGAAAAAGACTTTGCCCAGATAACTTTTCTCACAAACAGAGAAGATGAATGTAAGAACTCAGAAAGACCACAACAGACTACACATGTCTTGTATAAGCTCACGCCTCATAAAACCCCAGCATAGAGGAAGGGAAGGGGTCACAAATTCCAGCCCTAGCCAAGAATTTATAGTTGCTAGAAAAAGGAAAATCAGTTTCCTTCAATGGAGTAACATTGAGTATATAAACCACACACTAAGACAGGCCACATGCTCAAAAGTAGGAGATTAATACAAACCAGACTCCTATTTTTATATTTTTCTCATCTTTAAGAGAAATAAAATACTGTCAGAGAGATAGTGATATGCAACACAATTTGAAAGAAGTTGGGAGAAGAAAAAGAATGTGATCAAAATACATTGCCTGAAATTTTAAAAAAATAAAAGCATTAAACAAAGAAAAATAAAATAATTTTAAACAATGGTGCCACATAAGTGAGGTTTTACATACATTAGAATTTCATAAAGTCAAGAAATATTCTAATTCCACCGCTCCAAAATGTTTTTATTAGAATGATCAGCAACTTTGAACTAGTACAGTGAAAAACTCATTTATCATTGGGCTACTTTCTGCATTTGCTTCCTTAAAACAGAAAAGTCTTTCCTTCTGAAACACTATACCATTATTCAAGGTACAAAAATCATCTTACAAATAAATATAAAAAAACAATCACCTGGGGCTACTTGGACATCTCCCCCTGGTCTGGCTTCATCTTCCGAAGGTTTGGTGAATCCTCTGTCCCTGGGTTTTTTCTCAGCTTTGTTGAGGTATAAAATGAAAAATAAAAATTATGTAGATTTACAGCTAGAACTCATCATGTTCCTGTATGTATGTCAAATACTAAAGCTTGTTATCATAAAATATATATACTCTCCTACAGTGGTGTCATGCAAAGGCTACCATCATGCTCACATTACACAGTTTCTAATTGCCTGTTACTTCAGTTTGGATAATTTTAATTATTTTATGTGAAGATAACCACCTAGTTATGTTTTAGGGGGATGGCATCTGAAGTGTAAATGAAAGATCTAATAAAAAAAAGAAAACTGCAAATAAATTCTAAAAGTACAAAAAAAAGAGTTAAAAAAAGAAATATCAGTATCAATGGTTTCAAAATTAGGTTATTAGGAAAAATGAATTTTACTTAGTAAATACTAATTATAATTAAAATGATTTGCAGGTATTGATATCACTCACACAAATACACACTCCAAGCTCAAATATTAGCTTTTTGAAGGCTTTATATTTTTGAAGTTGAAACAGTCTACTGCTTTCTTTCTTCATTACCGAAAGACTAAAGACTCTGCATAAACAGGACTTTTGATAGCATAAATCCCATCTTTCCACAGCCTTTTAATTCCACTTATACTACTCACCAAAAGGTACATAGTCCATCCTCAGTTGCCAGGGCAAATGTAAGATCATTTAACTGGCACCAAAGCTTTATCCCTCATTTACAACTAATTTATGTTATATGGACCAGACTCTTACTTCATTTTTAGCAACTACCTTACACTTTAGGTTTAAAACTTCTAGTTAAAAAAACTATAGTAATATTAATTACTTTGCTTTTTCTTACATTATCTTCCTGCCATCAGTTTCAGGATGTTGATTTTTAAATCTATTTCCAAACTGCAAAGTTTTCCTGTGCTTAAGTTCACATCCTCCATCTTTATCTCTGTCCCATTCAGCAAAAGATCCAACACTCTACAAGAAGACTACAGTCTGTCTTTGTAAAGATAATAACTATTCTATTACACAATCTTAAAACATTCCTTGGAGCTGAAGAGGTGGTACAGCTGTTAAGAATGATTTTGACTACCCTTCCAGAGAATCACAATTCATTTCCAACATCTACATCAAGTGGCTCACAACTGCTTGTAGTTCTACTGCCAGAGAAAACAATGCTTTCAATCAAAAATAATTATGTTACTAAAATAGTAAAAATAGTTGGACAGTGAATTCAAAAGTACAGTTTTAAAGATGACTAATGACCTCAAGTTGTTCTCAATTGAATGGATAAATACAAAAAGGCTCAGGGCAAGGATGGGAAAGTTAACAATTTCCATACAAAATTCAGTTGAGAGAGAAAGATTATCTCAAAAAATCGAGGCAAAAAAATACTAATTTAAAATCCTATGAACTATAGGTCCAAGGAAAGGCAGGAGGAGGTACAGGTTTGAAGATCTGGAGTGTGAAGAGCCCAGCAGGAACTTTGACTTTCACACCTCACTTCCTTCAATGGCCATTACCAGTTGCAAAGCATACCTATGAATAATGAAGAAAACCAATGACAATAGGCATAAGCTTAATGCTATAGCCTGTAGACCAATCAATCAACCAACCAACCAAAGAAAATACGTGGATTAAAGGGAACAGGGGATGGAGGTAAGGGCAGAGGAAGAAATTTGGGGAGAGATGTACAATGCAAAAATCCTTATGGAAACCTTCTACAAATGAAAGGTCCCGAAGAGTAAACATACACACATATAAAAATATTTTTAATAGAGTGACTGGGTACTGGAAGGACACCATCAAAATCAGATACGGCACTTAAAAACAAACAAACAAACAAAGAAGCCCTCTGCCAGATACCAGTGAATAAGTGTTGGCCAAAAGTTCTCTATGATAGCAGTTCAATCACTTTAGGGGTTGCATATTAAATATCCTGCATATCAGCTATTTAATTATGATTCATAACAATAGCAAAATTACAGTTCTGAAGTAGCAATAAAATAATTTTATGGTTGGAGTCACCACAACATGAGGAACTGTATTAAAGTCTCAGAGCATTAGGAAAGCTGAGAATCACTGCTACAGGCCATTGCTACTAACTAGTTACATTCTAAAACTTCATGGCAAGAATCTCAAATTAGTTTTAGTATCTGAGCACACCACAAGCTTCTATCTAGGCCATGGAACAGTATACCTGGTACTAAACTCCAAGCCCCCTCTAGCTAGGAATCATGGTGTTAATAAAAGGTACTATCAGAAGAGAAAAGCAATCATCAATCTGGCCTGTCTACTAATACTATGTGCTATGATAGCCATGTGCCTGCAAGACACATGATAAATAGATAAATAAATTCAGGCAGTCATCTCAGTCAGAGAATGAGAAACTTAGCAACATATATAGAAAACAGAACAGAGTAATTATGAACCAAGTATCTAGGAAAAGAAAACTCAATAAATCAAAATACAAAACTTAGTAGACAACTGGCTCCAAGCAGGGAGGAGGATAAGATATAGGCCCAAAGGTGGTGAGTATGGAAGGCTAAACAGTCTGAGTGCCACATCTCATCTTCTTTAGGAGCAAGCATCCGTTGCACAGCACATCAATGAGTAATGAAGAGAATCTGCAACAACCTGAATGACTTAGGCATATCTGTAAGATTAATACTGTAGGGCAAACTAAAAACAAAAAACAAATCACAGGAATTAAAGAGGCTAGAGATTAGAGGTATGAAGGTGGGAAGGAATAGCTAACAAAAAAGGCCTCTTACAGAATCATATGGAAAAAAATTTAAAAAGTCATACAGAAACTGACTACAGTAGAAATCTCCTGAAGCATACATATTCATACACATATATAAAAATTATAAGTGAAGTGGTTATGTAATGCAGGGAAATGAGCTCAATTAAACAACACATATTACCAAAAATACCCTCTAATACAAGAATTCAGTTATCACTTTTTGAAGTGTTAAAGATGTCTTAGAGAACCATTCCTAACACCACAGGCCACAGTCAAAGCTATTAATTATCCTCATCAACTTAAAGGCAAGAATCTTAAGATAGTTACTTACTTTCCTTCCAGAAGATAAGAGTTCACTTCTAACACCCACACCAAATGAATCACAACTAACTGCCTGTAACTCCAGCTCCAGAAATATTCAATGCCCTTTTCTATCCTCTAGGGATACCTGCATCTACCTACAACATACACACAGATACACACACACACACACACACACACACACACACACACACACACACTCAGATAAATAATAAAAGAAACTACGTTTCTACCTCAATAGTCTCCAAAGAGTTAAATGGTACAAGAATTCAGAAGTCCAGATAAATGATCTCCCATCTGATTCAATGAGCAGAAGAATAAATTCACACAGTCCACTCAGAGATAGGCTAAGAAACTAGGTAGCTTACATAGAAACTAAACCTAAGAGTAATTCTAAATAAAAAGAGCTAGGCAAAGAAAACCGAATAAATCAAAATTTAAAACCAAGCTGACCACTGGCCCCATGCTGAAATGAGGAGGAGATATAGATGTGAATGAAGACCATGAGTGCGGCAGGACAAACAAGCACTTTGAGTGTCATACATCATATCTTTTGGTGGTTTGGAGATTGAATTACGGGTTTCATAATTCATTTATAAATAAGGAAAAGGACCTGCAACAAACTCAGTGGTCGAAGGAATACTTATAAAGCTGAATCATGCATACCAAAAATAATAATACATGTAATGAATGGGGTGGGGAATTGGCTTTAAGAACAGATGGAATTGTGGGGAGGGATATCTAACAAGGAAAGCCTTCAGAAATGTCATATGGAAATCTACTACAATAGAAATTCCCGGAAATAGGTATGCTTAAATAAAATAAAGTGACCGAGTCATAGAAGGACACCTGCCCCTTCCAAGACACCATGTGGTAAGAAAAAAATCCAGATTTAGAAATGGGCTATCACTTTCTAAAGTGCTGGTCAATGGTGTTCCATAGACTTCTCCACTAACACTACAGGCTACTGGTAATGCTATTGGTTCCTTACTAAAATTTCACAGTAAAATCTCAAGGGAGTTTTAATTTGGGGAATGTACTACAAACTTAAGTCACAAAACATGCAAAAATGTAAAAGGTGCTGAACTAAGATTTACCTTTACTGTCTATGTTTCATAGTGTCAAAAGGTTCTACACACTATCAGAGGTGCTAAGGTCAATCTGACTCATACACTAACCTTGTGATGTACAAAATGGACCTTCCTGCAAAATACACTGGTGCAAAAATAGCAGAGATGTTATAAAATTAAAAAAGAAAACACTCTTTGACTGGATTTAAGCTCACTCCATTAGGTGGAGCCCATACTTGACACTGTTAAACTAGCAAGAATCTATGATTAGATAGGTCCAGAGCCTTAAGGGAAATCATACCTGTATGATTCTACTGAATGAACATAAAAATAAAATGACTCCTATAACAGATTGCTATGCCTATTGATCAGTGTATCACTCAAGCATCATCAGAGAATCTCCTTACAGCGGCTGGTAGTTAAAACAGTGACCTACAAGTAGACACCATGCACTGAACAAGAGACTCTAGTGCTCAACCTTGAGTGAGATGTCTATTTCAAACCCCTCCCCTCCAGGCTCAGGAAGCTATGTCAAAGAACAGGCAGAAAGAGTTAGTTGAACTAGAGCTGGAAAAAGACTTCCATCAGACAACATTTTTTAAAAAACAACAAAGCAGATGCACATGCCTTGTACAAACTCAAGCCTAACAAAATCTCAGGATGGAGCAGAGAAATGGGCACAGATCCCACCCCTATCTAAGAAGTGATAGCTATTGCGGAAGGGAAAGCCTATTTTCTTCAGTGTAGTAAAACTGATTATACAACCACTAATAAATAAAAGCATTAAACAAAAATAATTTAAATCAATGTTGCTACATAAACGATTAACACACAGAAAAAATTCATATGATTAGAAAATAGTATTAATTCTCCAAAAGGATGCTTTAAAACAACCAGGAACATTGGACTAGAACACTAAAAACTTGTGCCAAATTATCCTTGGGCTACTTTCTATAGACTTTCATAAAACACAAGAGTCATTCCTTCTGAAACACTGCACCATGATTCAGTGTGCAGGAATTATCTTGTAAATCAATATGGAAAATAAAAGCAATCACCTGGAGCTGCTTGGTCATCTTTCAAAGTTCTGTCTTCATCCCCCAAAGTGCTGGTGAATACACTGCACCCAGGTTTTTCTGCAGCTTCTTGGAAGTATGAAATTAAACAAAATGATGTACATTAAAAGCAAAAACACATTATGTTCTTTTATATATGCCAAATAATAAAGATTCTTATAATAAAACACAGAATCCCCTATAGTGTTGTCAACAAAAGGCTACCATCATGCTCAAGTGATATGCAGCATCCAGTTGCCTGCTGGCCCAATTTTGACAACTTTAGTATTATCTGCAAGGAATACCTTCCAGGTCACTTGTGTCTATCATCAATAGTTTAACAAGAGAAAAAATTGTACAATCAATCCCTTCACAATTTCAGTACTAGAAAAAAAAAACTAATTTTACTTAGCAAACAACTACATCTAAATAAATTTCTTTGCAGGGTGAGAAATATACACATTCTTGGCTTTAGAGTGAATGTCAGTTGAAAACCATCCACTCTGATCTTTTCTCTCAAATTAAATAGCCAGGATTGGCTATGAGACTATAGGTTTTCAAAAAAGCCAGGTTCAAAACTAAGTGTTTTAGTTAGGAGAGATGACAGAGATTCTGTTTAGTCAACAATATGCTGGACTGGGTATTAGGACTGTCTTGTACCTCAGTGGCACAAATTAGCATAATTATGCTCTAATTGTATTTTGAGAGAAAAGTTTTAACAGGAAGGGTGATATGTAGGAGGAGCTAAGGGGGAAGGAGTACTGACAGGAAGAGAAGGTGTAAGGAGATGAGAAAAAGAGGAGAAGCTAGGTGATGAGAGAGAGAGAAAGAGAGAGAAACAGAGGGTGGGCATGGAGGCAGATGTTCACGTGTCTCCACCAGTCAAAGATAGTTGATATATCTAGGTTGGGTATTGGGTTACACTTCTGATTGAGCATTACCAAACTTATAAAACCTTTGATTAACATTTTAAAAAATTGTATAAAAGCAAAAAGGAAAACGGGGCATGGGATAGGGCTTTCTAGGGAGCAGAAATGGGGAAAGGAGATGGCATCTGAAATATAAGTAAAATATCCCATAAAAAAAGAAACATACACATTCAAACCTTAGTTACTCATTTTTTAGAATTTGTTTCATAATATAAAACAGTCTACAAAATTGCTTCTTCTGGATGAAAATATCGTATATATCATGTGAATAAACAGGACACATAAAAACAACTGTCCCATCTTTCTGGAACCTTTTTATGCCACTCCTTCTGTTCACAGAAAAGGATGTAGTCGATATTCAACAATAAAAGACTTTTTAAAATTATTTAACAAAACTTAATTGCTACTGTAACTTTACCCTTCATTCACCATTACTTCAACTTTACCCACCAGACTATTATTTCACTTTTAACAACTGCCTTACACTCCATGTTCAAAAAGAAAGTTCTTTCAAATATAAAATCAGTTAACTGTCAATATAACTACACCCTTCCTTAACAACTAATTTACCCATATAAAAACCAGACTTTTATTTTAAACAACTACCTTACATTCCTGGTTCAATATGTCTCCATTTAGAACTCCAGTAATATTATTCACATTATTTTTTTTAACATTGTCTCCCTGCCATCATTTTCAGGACGTGACCAGCACCAAGAGCATAACATTGACATTATCACTAAAGATTCCAGCTAAGGTTCTGAAAATGGCTATTCCTGGAAATTTCAGGATTTCTTCTATCTCTAAGACAACAGTGTCCCTTTATCCGGACTTCAACTCACTTACTTGTTACCTTTAACTTCAGATGATCTGGTCATGTTTTATACACTCACCGAGAAGTTTATCAATAATTCCTTCTATTTCAATCCATTGGGTTTCTTCTGGCTTTGCTCTACACCTAATCCAACTTTTAAAAGTGTTTACCTCCACCAATACTTCAAAATGAAGTACTCCTTCCTATGTCACCCCTGAGCAGTGACTCAAGTTACTGCCCCTAAGTCACATTCTCATCTACTTCTCTAGTCAGAAACAACAGAATACAGCTTAGCAAGAAAAAAAATTTGTTTTGGAAAGGAGCTAGACAGTAAACAATCTGAAGACTACATATGATCCTATGTCTGTACATTCTTTCTGTGTTTTAAAAATAAAGCAAACCAAAACTAACCAAAGAATATAAAAAACAATCTCATCAGACAATGACAAGGGCTGGATATGGCCCTCTGTATTATCCTCTCTAACCTCTATGAAAGAATCCTAGTTTCAACTGATTTCTAAGTATATTCACATGTGACAATGCTTTCTTCTGTTTAAGTTCCCACCTCTATGTCTCTCTGTTCCAGTCAGTGAATGTTCCAACCTCTACTTTTATACTAAGCTTAAAGGCTGTCTCTGGAAGTGAGCTTACATGTTCCATTACACCATCTTAAATTTATCTTTGGGCCTGAAAAAATGGTTCAGCATTTCAAAGTACTTTCAGTAGCCCTCCCATTGAACTTGAGTTCAGATTCTAACACCCATATCAAGTAACTCCCAACTGCTTGAAACTGCATTTGCTGATTGCCTTCTGTCTCTGTAAATGCAGGAATGTGCAAAAGCATGCATGAAGATGCACATGTACAGATAAATTGTAAAAGATAATTTTACACTCCTAATTCCTACATAACTATATCCAAGATGCTAGCATGGTAAAATTTTGACAAAGAATTCAAAAGACTACTTTTATGGATTATTAATAACCTTAAAGTGGGTGTAAATAAGCAGGTAAGTAAATTAAGTCAGTTCAAAGATAGAATGAGAGTCTCAGCAACTATGATACAAAATTTATCAGGCAGAAGTTCTGCAAAAAATATCCAGGCAAAGAAAAACTGAATAAATCATAAACTGAAATCAGTGGAGCACTATTCCAAGAAAGGGAGAAAAAGGAGGGAATGGCTTAGAGATGAGAGTGGCAGGCCAGATGGGGGACAGTGAGAATTACAACTCATCTCCTTCAATGGGAATCAATCACCAGTTACAAAGCACGTATTTGTGTAATTATAAACTTATATAGCAAACCAAATGTTCACAGGCACATTTTTAAGTGCTGTAAGAGTATGACTAATGGAGAGTATACAGAGAGAGAGAGAGAGAGAGAGAGAGAGAGAGAGAGAGAGAGAGAGAGAGAGAAAGAGGGTGACAGAGAAATTGAGATTTAAGGAGTTGGAGGAAGGGAGAGAAGTATAGGAAAGCAAATGACAAATCCAGGTAGAAAATTGTAATGCTTATTTTAAAAATCTCCTGTCTAAAGATTGTGTAAACATTGCTCACCATTTATTCCCTTATTTGTCAGTAAGAGCTGATCAGTCAATAACTGAGCAGGGGAAAGAATAAGGCTGGACTTCAGATTCCAGGAAGGGACACGGGGGGGGGTGGGAATAGAGAATTCACCACATGGAGAGGCTTCCAGAGATACCATGAAACAACACCTGGAGCACAGAGAGCCAGATGAATACTAAAATGCAAACATCTTGGGGATTTGGGCTGAGAGGTAGTCAGATTAGAGGATTAAAATAGATTAATAACTGCTCAGCTACTGTGCCACAAAAGCTTGATTAAATAAATCTTATAGTCTATATCTCATTTCACTCGTGAGCTAGCCAGGATAAACAAGAAACTGCTACTCATAAATGTGACTTAACAAAGAAGTTTTAATTTTCTGAAAGTATCACATACGTATGTCATGTTACATGGAAAACCCAGCTGGTACTCAACTTGAAGCTTCACATCACACTTATTGGCTAAGGTTCACAGTATGAAAATGTACTACAGACACTACCAGAAGAAAAAATCCTCAGTCTCAAACAACTATGAACCCTCTGAGCTATCATAACCATCTACTTCCAAGGAATGCTAACTGGCACAATAGTGACAAGACTGTTATGGAATGAACCAGTTTTTTGTTGGATTTAAGACTTTTATCCCATGAAATGGAATCTATAACTGACATTGTCAATGAGAACAATACCTATGACAAGATAGGACTTCCGCTCTGGAGAAAAATGTAGCATTGCTATACTGGTAAATACAATAAAATGACTCCAAATGACATATGCATTGATCTTTGCATCCCTCAAGCTTTATCAGAGAAACTTCATTCAGTGGATGGTAACGAATATAGAGACCTACAAGAAACTTATAAGTGGACTGCATGAAGAAAGTGAGAGAACCTGGATTACTCAACAAAACATGGCATGCCTGTATCACACCACTAATATCAAGGCTCAGGAATCTATGTGAAAGTGCATAAAAAGAAGGATTGGAGATGGTAGAATTATTCAAGGAGACAGGGTTTTCCAGACCTATCAGAAGAGATGCACAAATGAACTCACAGAGATTGTAACGAACTGTAAAATTGCAGGTCAAAACTGACAAAATCTTAGAATGAAATGGGAAATAGAAACAAATTCTCAGCCCTAGCTAAGTACAGCTTTATGAGAGACAAGATTTGTCCAGTGGAATAACACTGAGTATCACACCAAGACAGACCTGTTCAAGAGTAGTCTGAAAATACATATAAGACCCCTATTTGTATGTGCTTCTCTTTCTCTCCTTTTGTTTCAAGACATGGCTTCTTTGTATAACAGCACTGGCTGTCCTGCAATTTGTTTTGTAGATGAGGCTAGCTTCGAACTCACAGAGATTCACCTGCCTCTGCCTTCTGAGTGGTAGGATTAAGGGCATACACCACCAGGGAAGGTTTTTTCTCCTTATTAATAGCAGGAAAAACAGGAATTCAGGTGAACAGTGAGCTATGGAAAGATCCTGGAGGAATTGGGAGCAAAGAGAATATATGATCAAAATAAAGTGTAACAAATTCTCAAAGAACCAGGACATCCTGAGTTTTTCAGGAAAATGAATGGGACTAGAAAATAGGATCCTTAGTGATGTAGCTCAGACACAAAAGGACATGCATGGTATGTACTCACTAAGAAAGTGGATATTAGCCAAAAAAAAATATACAGAATAACCAAGATATACTCCACAGAAATCAAAAGGTTAACGAGCTGAAGGGCCCACATGAGAACGTTTTAATCCCACCTGAGAGGGAGAAGAAAGCAATCACAGGAGGGGAAAGGAAACAAGGAACCTGAGTGAGAAAGTGGACAGGGCAGAGAAGAGAAGAACATGATCAGGTATTGGATGGGGAAAAGGCCTGAAGCCCTGGGAGCCAGCAGAAAGAATAGAAAAACGCAACCTTGGGAGGTAGGAGGTTAGGAGAACCCTCCAGAATGTACCAGAGACCTGGGAGGTGAGAGACTCTCAGGACTCAAAAGGAGAGACCTTAGATGAAATGTCCTACAGTGGGGAGAGGGAACTTGTAGAGCCCACCTCCAGAAGAAAGACAGGGCATCAAGTGAGGGATGGAGTTTCCATCCCAGTCAAAAACTTGGACTCGTAATTGTTCCTGTCTGAAAGAACTGCAGGAACATAAATGGAGAAGATCCTGAAGAAAACAGGCCAAAAGCAGAATCCAGCTCAAGGGGAGGCCCCAAGGCGTGACACTTTTACTGAGGCTAAGGAGTACACACAAAAAGGGACCTATCATGACTGTCCTCCAAAAAGCCCAACAAGCAGCTGAATATTTGCAGCAAAGCAGATATTTGTACCCAACCAATGAACAGAAGCTGCTGACCTCTGTGGTTAAATTAGAGAAAATCTGGAAGAAGCTGAGAAGGAGGGAGACCCTGTAAGGAGGACTAGCAGAATCTATCAACCCAATACCTATACATTGGAGGCCCCCAATACCTATACAGCAGAGGACTGTCAGGTCTGGGTTCAGTAAGAGAAGATGCACCTAACCCTCAAGGGACTGGAGGCCCCAGAGAGTGGAGAGGTCTGGTGGGGTGGGGGGGTGAGGGATGGGAGAGTAAGGACATCCTTGTGGAGATGGGGGGAGGGGGGGAAGGAGACATGGGATATGGAACCCTCAGAGGGAGGACTGGGTGGAGGATAAAATCTGGAGTGTAAATAAAGATTAAACAAAATTTTAAAAATCAAATAAAAAGGAAAAAGAAAGAAAGCATTCAAAAAGGAATACAAATATTTAAACAAAGGTGCTACTTAAATTTAAGTTTTAGGTATATCAAAACATATAATCAGGAAATAGTCTAATTCTCTCAAAAGTAGTAACAAGCATCATTTACTCATCACAGTGAAAATCTCTAGCAATTTAACATTGGTCTACCTTTTGTATTTTATTGAAACAGAAAGGTCTACACTATTCTTCAATGGACAGAAATCATATTGAGAGAAAATCACCTGGGGCTGCTTCTGTATTTCCCAAAAGAGCGTTTCTTAATCTCCATTGTCTGGTTGTTGGTTTTTTCCTTGGTCTTTTTGGAACTTTTTGGAGAAACAAATGGAAAATAAAAATTATGGGCACTTAAAAGTTAGAACAAATTACATTCCTATATTAATGCCTAATATTAAAGATTATTATAATAATTTATACTCTAATATAGTGCTGTCATAAAAAGACTACAGTCATTCTCATGTGATACATACGTTTCCAGTTAATTTAGACACTACACTATTAATATTTTATGTGAAGATAACTTGCCAGATTGTGTATCTATTAACAGTTTAAAAAGATATTCCAGTAAACATGCCTTAACAATTTCTTTAATAGAAAAATTTTATTTTATATAGTATACATTACCAATTCTTAATAAAATATTTTTATTGCTGAGATCATACACACTTTTGATATAAAGATAGAATTTTGCAGATAAGGGTGGCTATATTAAAAATTAGATATCAACTAATCTAATTATGTTTCTGAAGGTCTTAGAAAAATAAAAACAAGCCAAACTAAAAATCTGCAGAAGGGAAAATGATCAGCCCTAAAGTTATTGAAGCAGAAAGCAAAAAACAATCAATATTTACTTCTTTGAAATATAAAATCTGATAAACCTTTAGTTATACTAACCAAAACAAATAATAGACAAATCAGTAAAATTAGAGATGAATATGGTAATATTGCAATATAAAGCACCAAACTCTAAAGGATCTGAAAATACAGAATCAAATAATGAGGGTAAGTACTTTTTATATTCATGTAAGAAAGTTTACAAGTAAACCTCAAAGGACTACAATTTAATGTAGTGGTAAAAACAAGCATCAATTTGTTCTCAGTAAGCCAATGTTTAGTGTTTTCCTCCCTGGATTTTACTGATATAAAAAATTATCTTGACTTCAAAGTAAATATTTGGATAAAAATAACTGAGTTTTCAATTTTATAGGCTTCAACCTTCAAGGGAAACATTCAACATTTATAGACCTTCAAGGGAAAAAAATTGAACCAAATATTTGGAAAATTTCTTTCTGACAATTTTCTACTAATTACAGTAATAAAAAATAAGAATATCTAAGTAAATAAAAATCGATACAACTCTATAAACATAAAAACAAAATGCAATACAAGTTCTGTTGTCTCCAGTTGGTCTCCATGAGCTTAGGGAACTAATATTCCAAGTATCAATTAAAATATTCTAAAGTTTATATAATAAATTATCAACAAAAAAATCTTAAATCTAAATAAACAGATATTCCTGATACAAAACATCCAGGAAATCTAGAACACACTGAAAATTCTTACCCTAAGAATAACTGGAATAGAAGAAGGTGAAGAGTCCCAGCACCAAGGACCAGACAATTGTCTGTACATTTTGGCCATCCATTTACACATATATACCCCAATTCAACAGATTCTTACATATAATTCTTTGACTAAGACTTCTGGGTACCAGCTTTCCACTCTATCTTCTACTTTTCTACAGAGTCCTCAACAAGAAAAAATTTCTCTCCTACCCTTTTCATTTTCAACTGTTTATTATTTATTTACAAACTATTACACAGAAAAAGAACTAAGCTATGATGGAAAATAGTTTCTAAAATTTAGTCGCAATTGTCCAAGTTTTTATTTTAAAACTTGGTGGGCCTTGCATCAACTTCTGAATTCTAGAAGATTTATACTCACTTCTCACTTGTCTATCACCTACACTTTACTACTATAATAATAGTAAGAAATCTGGACCTTAGCTCCTCTGTCATTCCTCCTGAATCTCTTTTGATGATCTAAGTAGATGTCCCTCTAAGAACTAACAACATATATTCTAATACTAAAAATAACTTAAATGCCTAATAAAAGGTGACTTTTATCTAATAATTCATTCAGAAAACCAAAAATTCATCTAAAATACTTTGTTTTGGAGAGTGTCAAATATAGCACTAACATTTGGGAAGCAATAGAATGTTATTTCTAAGAACCTTAAAACATTATGCCTGAATAACTAGACCAAACCATTTGGTAAGACAGGTATCTATAGATTTGATTTAATACTATTTTAAAGCTGGGCTTGTGGATCTAATGTTTTAAAAGGTTATAGAAGGAAAAAAAAACTTGAATGGTTCTTGAGGTCTATAATCCCAGAACTTTGGAGAGATGGTCAGAACTTCTGTTAAGTTCAAGTTCAGCCCACACACAGTGAGATCTTGACTTTGAGAAACAAAAGAGAATGCCCTTTCCTCCTTGCCATACATTCTATGTTACAATAAGATCTAACTTAAATTTTACATGCTTTTCCAATCCTACTATATAGTTATGTCTCATAAATATCAGCCTAGAAAAAAGCAAAATAAATTCAGTAAGTAAGGAATCACAATCATAATTAAGAGGGATTTAGAGTCATAATTTGTGTATGTGTTTTCTGTTTACAGACCACAGTGGCTTTATAAAATACTGCATCAGCTTATTGGAAAATACTTTCCTTGATGGTTATTTTATTTCAAAACTACTCCAACTAATATATGTTTGGCTGTATTTTTAAAAGTACAATCTCTAGACCTTTGATATTTTTAGAAGAATTTACAAACAAAAAAAGCCATTTTATGTCAATTTGAAATACACCTAACAATATAAGGTGTTAAAAATCACTTGAGTTTGAAATCATAGTATCTTTTATTCTAACTGAATAATTTCTAAAATTGACTTCTATCATGCTAATGAAACTAAAGCAAACACATATTTTGATGTAATAATCAGCAAAATGCTATTCTGATTTCCATAGTACAAAAATTTAGTAAGTCTCATTTAATGACAGTGAAAATTCATTTATAGTCATATACCTACAGCAGAAAATTCATAAAATTTTCAACTAAATGTTTTTAATGATCACATTGTTGCTTGCTTTTAAAAATACAAAGACTTTTATGGCTGAAATAACCAAAGACTTATTTTTTTTCTATATCTTTTAAAAACAACTTTTCAAAGTGACTATTCAAATAATAGTGATAAAAGTTCCAATAAGTAGTATTTAAGGCAGGACTGTCTGGGGTAACTGTAATATTTGGGTTATCTTGCATAAAAACTAACAAAGCAGACAATAGATTTATTTCAGCAGACATTAGTTACAATATAAATGTAATTCCTACCTTTAAGAATACTCCAGAAAAACAAGCTGTTGCTGTATTTACCATTAAGGTGACTTAGGTTCCACTTCATAGCCTTACTCCTTACCAGGACTGAAACTGAATTTATGGAGAAAAAGACTCAACAACAAAGCCCAAGTTGCCTGAGCAAGCCTGAATTTCTAGCAAATGGGGATGGAGCTATTTGCCTTGTTGATTTAAGGAGGGGGAGTGAAAGGAATGGATAAAGGGAGCTGGTAATATAATTTATATATTGTCTGTGAGCTGCTGAGAAAGGGATCATCAGTCACCTGCTGGAACTCCCTTCATTCTTGCATTCAGAGAAGGATCAAAGGTTACCCTGGGTCAGAGAATTTGGAAGGAAATGAAAAGATATACAAATATACCAATCCATTGTGTCTACACAATGAAAGAAAGCTTATCCCTGCTTAACCACATGTTCCTTTAACCAAGACATTTTTAATAGCCTTTATGAGAACTCCAATATATCAGAACACAGAACAAAGTAAGATGTAAAAGTATAGGGCATGCATGTAATTACTTCACTATTTAGCTGGAATATTTAAATCAGAGAAGTCTTTTATTTATTACAATCTATTTCTTTACATGATAGCTCTCTTCTTCACACAATCAGAATGCTTGATCCATGTTATTCATATGAAACAAAAAATATCATGCTTCAAATTTCATACATTTTTAGTTAACCATTTGAATTGACAGTATCTCTAGCAAGATATACCTAACAAAAAGAATGTTTAATGTACTAAGTATATAAACCTATTCTGAATCTCACATTAAGAGCAAAAAAACTAAATGATAATTTGGATGTTCAGAAGATGTCCAACAAGACTGACACTCTTTAAACTTTGTTTAAACATTATTCTTTGAGAATTTGAAACTTGCATAATCTATATTATGATCAAATCTGTCTTGAACTTTTTACTGCCTTCATTATTTGCACATCAGCCATTCTCTGATCTACCTAGAAAAAAATCTACTTACTGCCAGTTTTAAACACATAGAGTCCTACAATAATGAAGTTGGTAAAGGCATGCTTTAAAAGGCATATAATCTTGAGCATGGTCTGGACTTAGACCACCAACACTTATATAGATGTGCAGCTCAGGATCCATGCAAGTCCCCAAACAACTGGGTCTGGGGCTGTCCCTGACTCTTGCTGCCTGTGAACCCTGTTCCCATAACTCAGCTGCCTTGTCTGGCCTCAGTGGGAGAGGATGTACCTAGTCCTGTAGTGACTTAAAGTGCTAGGGTGAGGTGATACCCAAGGGTGGTCTTGTCCTTCTCAGAGGAGAAGGGAAAGAGGGGATAGGAGAACAGCTTGGGGGGGGGGCATGCACTGGGACTGATACTGGGATGTAAAATGAATGAATGAATAAATGAAGTATACAAATCTTAATTTTGACATTTAAGGAGGTAAAGCATAAGTTGTAGAACATAGACACTCCTCTGAACAAAGAAAATAGCAGCCATAATTTCTAACTTTTTGCTGAGAAGGATAATGAAAAAGGAGCAGAGAATAAGGCTGTTTCTTATTTGAAAATTAAAAATGAGAAATACTTCCTGAGAGACAAACTTTGAACACTTAAGGAGAAAAATGCTAAATGCTACTTTTCCAAAATAAGAAAAGACTACATAGAAGAATGAGCTATACATTTTTAGAAGATCAAATTTAGATAACAATTCTCTTTGATTTTTAATTAAGAAAAAACAGAATTTGTGCATTCTTGCATCAAAGCACATAAGTTTTCAATGAAATAGCAATTAATTGAAAGACAATTATGTTTTTCATTTTCATTATTCTTTTACTTTACCCTGAGGAACAGTGCATATGAAAAAGCAATGCACAGCTCCACCCTGCTGAGTCTAGGTTTCTCCATCCTCCACTTTTCCTTTTGGGTAGAAGGAATTACTCCAAACCCTAGAGAGCCTGTAATATTAGGCTCAAATCATGTGGAAGTTTGCTTCCTGCTCTCTGAGATGGTCTACAATGTTACAATTAATTAAAGAATCATATTGGAAGACAACAACTTCACACAAATGAAGGCTATTATTATAATCAATAATATATCAGTATATAGTAAAATAAAGAAATTGTTGGTTTAGGAATTATTTAAGTTCAAATTTCATTTACATAGTTTATGTTTAAAGTACTTAAGGACTGTTAAAGCAAAGTACAAAGGTTCACAATAGAACTATTTGCTAAAATATTCTCATAATTTTACAAAAAATACTGATGAAAAAAATCTTTACTTTTGTTATTTTGTGTGTAGATTTTGCCTGCATGTATGCATGTGTATAATGTGTATGCCATGCATAGTGCCCTCAGCAGACAGAAGAGGTTGTTAGATTCCTAGGAAAGGAGTTTCAGGTGGTTGTGAGCTGATATGTAGGTGCTGAGAAAAAAAATCCAGGTCCTCTGGAAGAGGAGCCTGTGCTTTGACCAGTGAGCCATTTCTCCAGCCCCTTGGACAATATTTTTTAGGAGAATCTAATTTCTCTTAATGTATCCAATAACAAATGCTATGTCACCATTTGAGAAAAAAATATGCATTCATTTTTAAAAAGTAAGGGTCATTTCAGTTTTGATCCTAAAACACTGGAATATTCTGTGTTTGTTCTTTCCTGTATTAAATATTTGTAATGACTGGTAATGAACTCATGTAACATTCTGGAGACGTGAGGAGGATAATATATGAAAAATAAACAGTACTTTATATGGAATTGCTAAAATTCTACCAGTATGGAAATAATGTAAAGAATACTTTATGTAGAAGATATAGGAATGTGAGACACAAGCTGAAAAAGAAAACAGTGAGATCAAATAAACTGTTAAAAGATAATCTACAATAAGCCCTGTTTTCACTTGTGTGATTGTCACCTCCAATTTGTTAAGCACACTAACATATGTGCAACTCTTCTCTTTATAAACAAGATACTCTACATTGGCTGTGTTGTAAGAAAATTTGATTATGACATCAAAGATGGCTTGGAAAGAACATAGTGTCATACAGGAGACAGGAAAAGAAAATGTGGATAAATAAGGAAAAGGAACAAAACTCTCTAACCTTGCTAAGTCAAATTAAAACTTCATTATTTCTGATCATAAAAGTGTTCAGTTTTACAAAAAGAGAATTATTGCTATTATACAAATCAAGCCCCATTCATAGTTCACTGTACTTCTCTAAAAACAGCAGCTATATTTTTATTATTTGCCAAAGCTTTAAATGCTATGGAAAAGCAATTGTTGATAAAACTGAAAAACATTTCAATTATATTTAAGAAATACTCAAAAACAATATAAATTTTTAATTAATGAAATATTATTAGCTTAGTATCCTTTATGTCTTTTGAAATTAGTTAACAATAAGGTCCTTAAATTATGAAACATTTAAGTCAATAAAATTTCTGTTGAAAAAAAGATTATAATAATAATAACGCAAGTGACTGGGGAAAATGTTTTTATTGGAGGACATGGGTTAGAGCTATGCAATAAATGAAACAAATAAATTAGTAAAACAGAAGGAATATCAATGCCCAAAACATATGGAAGCAAAAAAGTTTTATTATACTCTAGCAAATTATGATCTGAAAATATAATAATAAAGAAATTAAAAACATCTTCCCAAAGATTGGACAGCAGAGAGAAAAATAACTTTACCTATTTCTGAGGGTAATAAAAGTAAGTATGACTTCCTGAAAAGACCATTTGCCAGCTTCAAAACCATTCTCAACTTCAAGAAAAATTACTGTGTCAAATATGAAAGTATGTAAATATATGTACATAAAAGTACTTATAACATCTAATCTAGTACCATGAATATAAAAATTACTTCAGTATCTAACAACTTAGAAATCTGGTTAAGTCAGTTATGTACATCCATGATTGAATGCATGTAGAAGTAAATTGCAATTTGTAGGAAAATATTTCACACAGGAATATGTACTGTCCAGGTCATGATGGGATTGCACTTTGATAAAATCAAAAATATATTTAATATACTTAGTTTTCTGAACTTAAATTTAAGGCTAGTTTAACTTAAAACATGCTGAGAACTTTTATATAAGCTTATACCTGAATAACACCATTTAACTTTAACCAAAATCCTAATTTTAAATTTTTAATACTCACTATCACCACAAACAAACAAAAACAAACAAACACCACAAAAACCAGAATCAGAGCCACTACTACAGAGCTGGGGATGTAGCTCAATATAAAAGAAAAAATGGTACTGAAGGATAGTAGCATTCTCAATGACACATTCCAATCTCACCTGATATCTTAAGCAAAAAATATCAGTTTACAGAGTAAAGTCAACATTTGTATCTTGGGATATCTCTATTCTACCTATACCCGTTTTGTACAGCAAATTTCTTTTTCTCTTGCAATAATCATATATTTTCTCTAAGGCTTTTCTTTACTCGATCACTATTCTCTGCAGAATTTAAGTTACTTTCATATTTGTCCTACATTTCTATTTTTGTCATTTTTTACAGGACTATGCCCCAGCCTATTTCTCTTCCACTGGAAGATAAATTTCCTGAAGGCAGATAATATGCCTTGGCTACCTTATCATATGTAGATCTATATAATATCATATATAGATCTGCATCACAAAAACATTTACCAAAATTACCCATTACTGCCGACTTGACAGATGAAGCAGCAAGGAACTGGTATGTATTACTCTAGTGTAATGGGATGTGCTAAATCACAAAAGCATTCAATTACAAGAATAACATAGATAAAAGCCCTTTTCTATTCCCAACTTCCTCTGTATACCTTACCTACTTATTTAATCCTTTTGTGTAATGATGGAAGTAACATGTAGTGGGGTAAATTTTAATTATGTTTAAATTTGATTCCACCAGTAAGCTTGTATTAAACTCAAGGCCAGTTAATCTCAGCAATGATTACTTAGAGACATTTCTCTGAAAGAATATACCTACATAATCATAGTATTAAATTTAGAAAAACTATTATAAATGCTGAACATTATAATAACTGAACAGAAATCTATGAAAGCCTCCATGGAGTCAATATTTTATTTATTTCATAGATCTTACTTGAGAACATCAAAGTATCAGTTTGCCTTTAAAATGTAAACAGAACCATGTAAAATATATTTTAATCCTTATTATGTTCAACCTTGCATTCTAAGCACTTATTCTATACTGAGCTATATCCCCAGAACTTATGTATACATTTCAACTCAATAATAATTACAAAGGTAATTTTTAAAATAACTATCTCATATACCCACTCAATGTTTTTAATAACACAGCTCCAGCATTCGAAATATGACTTCTGGCTTTCCCCATATTCTTAGTGTGAACTGGGACATAATATTCATGGTAAACAGGAAGACCAATAGTCCCAACTAACCCGGACCCCCAAGATCTCTCAGACACTGAGCCACCAACCAGGCAGCATACACCAGCTGATACACAGCAGAGAAATGCCTGATCTGGCCTCAGTGAGAGAAGACACATCTGACCCTCAAGAGACTTGAGGACCCCGGGAATGGGGAAGCCTGGTGAGGCAGGGTGGGGTGGCATGGAGGGTGTGGGGACATCCTCTTGAATACTGGGGTGGGGATGAATGGGATGAGGAACTGTTGCATGGTAGACCAGGAGCAGGATAAAGACTAGACTGTAAAAAAAGAAGATTAAAGGTAAGTTTTTAAAAGAGATTCCTGGAGAACTCTCTAAAATTCTAATTATCCTAATTTGAATCTTCCTTTTTCTCTACTACCTACACTAAAGAATTGTATTACCAGTCTGCCATTCCAATTTGACATCAAGTTCTAATACCATCACTATTAAACACAATATCATTAAATCAGATCTAAAATAACAGAACATGTAATTGAGTATTAGCTTACCAATTTTTCCTGGTGGCTGCAATACATCTCCTGTGAGGCGACACCATCCAACTGGAAAGATATCTCGGGAGTCATAGCTGCACCAATAATCAAATTTTCCACTCCATCCATCAAAATTAATATGAATTTCATCTCCATAGACAGCTCCAATTGTGGCAGGACAGATCATAAATGGATTTTTTCTATCGATAGCTTCAATCTTCATCCCAACTACAAAATTATTTTGGGGTGGACGTGGTGGTTCCTAAAAATACATACAAGTGATCAACAAGACATTTGTTTTTCCACACAGGGCTTTTCTGTACAGCCCTGGCCATCGTGGAACTCACTCTGAACACACGACTGGCCTCAAAATCAGAGATTCACCTTCCTCTCCCTCTACAGTGCTCAGATTAATAGACTGGCAAAGAACTGTTTATTTATTTATTTGGCCATTTTTAGGCCAGGCGTCATGGCACACACCTTTAATTCAATTTTAAAGCAATGCCTTGAGTTTGAGGCTAGCCTGGTCTACAGAGTGAGTGCAAAGATTTATTTTTAAAACATAACCAAGATTGACAACTCTCAGCCAAGTTAACCAAAAGATAGAAGGTACAGAGGATTCATTAGAGAATATTTTGAAAACATATATCCCAATAAATTTGAAAACATGTATGAAAGAGTAAGTTTCTAGATCTGATACGCACTACCAGAAAAATAGTAAAATTCACCATCAACATAGAAAAATAAGTACTTTTAAAGCATAACTACAATAATAAGCATGCTGAATACAATCAGAAAAATACCCATTTATGACAGCCTAAAAATGTCAGTCATAAACATAGTAAATGACGTAAAGACTAAAAAAAAAAAAAACAAACAAAACCAAAAACAATAAAAAACAAAACAAACACCACACACACACTAAGGTAACTTGTCCTGACTAGTTTTATGTCAACTTGACACAAGCTAGAGTCCTCTGAGAGGAGAAAACTTCAGTTGAGAAAATGCCTCTATAAGATTGTCCTGACTTCTTAATTAGTGGCTGATATGGGGAATTCATTTTACTAAGGGATTGATGTGTGATAGCTCAGCTGATTGTGGGCTATGCTGTTCCTGAGGTGTAATGGGGTCTTAAATGGGTAACTAGTTAAAATAAGGACAGAGCATAATTCTAATATAACATTACTGTCCTTAAGCACAGGAAAGTAGGACAAGACACAAATAACACGTATACAGGCTACATGAAAGCACAAGAACACAGTACCTACAGGCCAAAGAGAGTCATCAGAAGGAAGTCAAGACCACAACTTTATGTCAGACTATTAATCTCTAGAATTGATGGTTAAATAAACCTAGCCATCAACAGTGAAATTTTAAAACACTGAAGAAAAAATCTGAGGATGATACGAGTAATGGACATGCATTCCTATGTGCACTCTTATGCACATGGAATGGTAGGACTGATATCACAAAAATGGTTATCCTACCAAAAACAATCTGCATATTCAATACAATATCTACCAATACTCTGACATGATTGTTTTTACAGAAACTGAAAAAACAATCCTAAAATCGGTATGAAAGTCCAAAGACCCTGGAAGGCTAAAGAATCCTTAACAATTAAAGAACAACAAACCACTGCTGGATGTGTCTCTAGTCCTGATTTCAATTATACAATAGAGCCACAGCAGTAAAACCAGCATGGTACTGGGACAAAAACAGACACAGTGATCACTGAAAGAGCACTGAGGACCTAGGTTATAATTAAATGTACTTTCCGCTACATGATCTATTTCTGATGATGATGCCATACACTAGAGGTGTATGTATAGCTATTTAAACCAATTGTATTGAGAAATCTGGCTATCTACATGTAGAAGAATGAAATTTGATCATTCTCTTTCATCTTGCACACAAATCAATGCCAAATGAATAATAAAAAAAAAAAAACCTTCAATGTTATAGCCAAAGCTCTGAAACTTCTAGAAGAGTGGAAATACATTTCAGTATATAGGCTGAGGAAAAAGAACTTTCTGAATAGGGCTCCAGTCATCCAGGAATAAAGACAACAATCAACAATTTTGACTTCATGAAATTAAAAGTCCTCTGTACTACAAAGGAAATTATCAATCAACTGCTCAATGTGTAGAGAATAAATGTTCTCAGAGAGCTCAGCCACAAATGTGATAACCATATCACATACCCCTACTACCAGAAGGCTCAGAAACCATTTTAGAAGAGGGAGGTAGAAAGTTTCTAAGAGTCAAAGGTCAGAGAGAACCAGAACAAAACAGTATCTTTCTGGATGTGATGGGGCTGTTAAGACTAACAAACTCACATCAACTGTAGTTGGTATTCTGAAGCACATGGTGTCTCTTCGACCCTAAATTTCTGTTGAAATACAACCAACATGAATGCATTTGAAAACAAAGCTTTAATCTAGTTTGACTGGTGTGGTTTAATGAGTAAGATACCCATGTGCACACATATAGTGGAAGCCATGTAAGAGCACAAGAACCTGGTCAACTATAAACCAAGGTGAGCCTCAAAAGAGACCAGTCTTCAAGGCATCCTCATTTTTATTTTTCCAGTCTCCAAACTCCAAAGTGGAAAAGCTTTTTGATTATGGAAGACATTCCTCTTGGTTACAACAGCCCTAACAAACTCATTCAATAGTTGCCTGTAATTTTAAAAAGACTTATTCCTGTTTGAGAAAAGACAAAACTGGTTAAGCATTCCAACTTAAAACAATAAAATCATGTTTTCTAGAGGACAGAAATGTTTTGTAATGCTTTTCTTACCTTCTTAAAGAACACTGCAGGTGCCAGTTCAGATCCAGTTAGGACACGTAGTAAGAACATGGACCATGAAGAAGAACCCATTCTGCACCCTGTTTTATAAATCATATACCATTAAAAACCTGTGAAACTATGACAATGGAGAATAAATGGGTAACATGCACCAATCCTTTTCAGAGAATGACTTTCTAAGGACTTGAGTAAAAGAGGTAAATCTTCTTGTAGCTAGAGCCACCATTCTAATGTCTGGCACTAATATCAAAGTGGAACCAGAAACTTTCATTTTAGAGAAACCATTGGCAACAAGGGTTTGGCAACAAGCATTCTTATATTTGGGGCAGGCCATAATAATACAGGTAATCCACACTATAGCTCAGGAGCCCTTTCGTTCTATTTCTAACAACCATGAAAGCATGGACAAGGTTGCAAAAGGCCTCAAGCCCCCCTTTCTCAGAGTCTCTCACTTCTGGCCTTCCAGAAAGACCATGTCTTTTGAGCTTTACAAATTTACATATATAAAATGCATCTGATTCTAAGTTTTAAAAGGAGAACAACTATGTACACATTCTAGTTAACACTATCCATGCTTAAGTATTTAAGGAAACTATATTAATATAAATGACTTCTCTGAGATACACAAGATCAGTGAACAGATAAAAAACCAAGTATGGTAAAATGAGGTAGGGAGTTTATGGATACTCACTATAAAATTCTTTTACATTTGTGCATGTCTGAAACTTCTCATAAAATATTAGTAAAACAGACTTAGCTTCCTGTAACAACTTTTACATATACTAAACATAATCTTGAAATTTATAAGAGAATTTACCAAAAGAGGCTTGTTTAAAAATTTTACCAACTTATAACAGCATTAGGCATAGTGTTTTCTGAAGCAATCATTTTCACTCAAAACCTGTCTGTCCCAAAGTCAGAACTGGAAAAGGGTTATATGCACTCTAAATGAATGCATTCACTAAAGTAGGGAAGCATGTGAGTCACTGTCAACAGAGCTATCAACAGGACAGCATATACAAAATGTTGAGAGAGACAAATCATCCTCAAATATTCTTTACAGAAACTCCCCCAAAATATAACTAGAAAACAAATGATAGTAGAAATGGATAGCATGTTTGTGACTCAATATTTATTGTCAAACCGGACCATCTGAGTTTATAGTTCTAGTTATGCTATCTAGAACCCACATGGTACAAGCAAAATGACCAATATGCCCATGATGTACTCTGATCTTCACATGTTCTATGATATGTGGGCACACACACAATCAATAAATGTGAGAGAAATAAAAATGCAAAATATAAAAAATATGTAGTGGCATGTAACTATAATCTCAAAACTTGGGAAACTGAGGCAGGAGGATCAACAATTCAAGCCAACCTGAACTACAGCACTGAGATGCAAACAAAGAACAAGACAGGAAAAACAAACATACCACTGACCAATTTAAAACCAAGGATGTATGCTTCCATTAACCAATGAAGTGCTTTGCCACTAAGCTTCCCTGCATCTCCTTTAAAATTACTTTCAAAAAATTGTTTTTGGTAATAACAATTTAATATAGTACACTTTGTGAATGCTAAGTATGTGTTATTATCACGCTGCACCCTAGTGCTTAAACTACATCAGTTTTAATTAACAACATTTGAAAAGATATTAGAAAAGTACTTATTCACAGTAGTCTGTATTATTTGTTCTTGGGAAATATTTCACTAATAGGAAAAAATGTTCTGGGTTTTACATCAATTATTTTAGCATTGTAAAAAACATAAAAACCAGTATAAAAAATCCATTGAGAGTGCAAATTGACCAAATAAATGAATCACTTACTTTCTGCAAATCATTGAAATACTCCTCAATCATAAAATTTTTCCCAAAATATGTTATAACTGGTTTACTTTTAAAAACATAGCCCAAACTGAGCACTACATGTGCTTAAATTTAACCCTTACTAAAATTTCCCTTTTCTCATCCTTTTCAAAGCCTAACTGGTGTCTAATGGTTAGGACTCTCAATGAGTGAAAAATACTGGTTCTTGTACTCCTCTCATAACGTAGAATCTCACATTCTTCCTACCCTCCTCCTCTACCCAAAAGTGTTGAATGCCTCAATGGACAGTACCAGGCATACAACTCATAAAAATACAGGCTTCTTCTCTAGAAGAGTCTCTGAATTTACATGCATAAGAAAGCTTCTTTTGGTATTTTAAAATTGAAGATTAATATAACATCTGTTAAAAATGAGACCTTTCAGCATACTTGTGCAGTATGTATAAAAGTGAGATGGTGCTGAGTTCCTCTCCAATCATGTATCTTCTACAGGACCTCCCTGACCATCTACTTACAAGAAGGCCTGAGGGATTTTTAAAAGGACACTTAAAACCACCTCTAATAAATAGCTTACTAGTAAGACTATGTTATTTTAAGAACTGTTTATCCTTACCCAGTGGAGGCTGAAGCAAATCTCCTCCTTGTTCACATGTCCCAACAGGCTGTATGTCTGATGAATCCACAAGTCTCCAAAAATCATTCTTATTGTCACAACCATCCAGCCGTAGACGCAATCTGGCTCCAGTAATGCCAATGACCGAAGCAACACACACTGAATCAATATTGCGAGGGTCACGGGCTTCCAACTTCATACCAATTTGGAATTCATTAGTTGGTGGTATCTTAGACTATAAATAAATAACATAGTGTTAAATGCATAAAGTATAAGAAAAATATATGGCAAACTGTGATACCAGAATAGCTAGGTGACATTTTTAGGTACAGTCATAGTACAAGTTGAATGAGGTCAGGTTTTCAAGGCTCAAGGCCAAATCTCCCTTTTGACTGAAATGCAGCATAAAAACATTGGACATCACTACCCTCACTTACAGGCACATCCACAAAACCCAGTTATTGCTTATAAGATGCATCCTGAAAGATTTTTTTAAATAAGAACCTCATGACGCAATTCTCTTGAAAGGAGCAAACTAGAAGTCCTATCAAAGCCTATGATAATGTTAAACTCCTCTGCACATTGCAAACATCCCTACATACTTTTGACCATGATCCCACAGGTGCCTCTATCTACCTTGCACTCTAGATATTCTGTGCCATCTCTTGATGCTCATCTTATTTTGGCTGTTTTCTTTCTTCACATCCTAACAGTCTTAAATAGCATCTGTTCCATGAGCCTTGTCAGTACAGGGTTATACTTCTTATAATTACTCGCCATTTCTGTCTTTCCCTCTAAATGGGCAATTTAAAAATTACTGCAAAGAGATCATCTGGTAATCAGTGGCACAAACATAATCCCAATTTCCCTTCATACTATCAGAGCCATATACCCACACAGACAGACACCCTTCTACAAGCTAATCATGTATGTTACTGTATAAATTATCAAAAGAATTTTGGCATACCTGTCTGAAACATTCTGAAGGAGCACTTACAGACCCAGTCTCTTTCAAATACTTGTCCCAGTCAAAATGGTCTGGAAAAAAAAACATACAAAATGGGGTGAGTTTGAAGTATGTAGTTTTTATCCTGAATAAAGTAAGATTTAGTCCACACCTAGACAAGTAGGGGTATGAGAGGCTTTGAAGGAAGTAAAGGGAATGAAAAAGTGATGTAATTACATTATAATCCCCAAAAATAAAAAGGGAAAAATATGTCCTATGAACCAGGTTTTAACTCCTCAATTTACATTCAATCATACATTGAAATAAAAGCAACTTCCTGATAATAATGGTCCTGAAAGAAATTATAACTCATATCCTCTGGATGAATTGTGGAGTAAAGCAGAGTGAATTTGAAGGAAGGTGCCTGGGATGTGCAGCAGTAGTAGAGGCCCAGTGTTCAATACTCTATACTGCAAGAAAAAAAATGGGGACACTAGAAACCTGGGACAATTTTCATAGACTAGAATATCTGTGCGTATGTGTTAAATATAAATTTGCTCAACAATTTTGTTTACATTGTCCACTCCCATAAACGTAAAGGTGCTTTGTTTTTTTATGGAGATGTAAAGGTGTTTTTAAAAACTTCTTAGAACCAGGGTAGTTCTTAATGCACTCTTAAATCTCCATCCATAGTGTGAAGAACACAGTGTTAAGACACAGCAGTATGCAACTGAACAGTGCAGTTACTGAAATAGAGTACTGTAGTGCTGTTACATCGTCTATATATTTTTGCTGTGCTCTTCCATGTAGTCTTCATGGAATACTACAATGCTATCAAAAAACAGTGCATTCTGCCTGGTTTGAACACATTTGCTCAATTCACTGTCCTAGCGAGACTGTCAAGACACTAACAAACTGATTAGAAATACTAAAAATATATATTTATATATGCTTTAATTTTCAGATAACATAAAGTTTTTCTATATTTTTGTTAACGAGTATAAAATACTTTTTACTCCTTCCTCATCTATAAGTGAATCTGGATTACTAGTTCTGATATGCAGTAGTACTTTCTTTATTCTCAGGCTCCAATATGTATGACTTCAATTATTTGCATTCAATTGCAGTCCAAAATATTACAAAGAAAACTTCAGAGATAATTTATAAGTTTTAAAGTGTACAGTTGTTCTAATTGGTAAGATGAAATCTCACACTCACATTCCATCCCACTCAAGAGACATATGCCATGAATGCAACCAGTCTGTTAATCACTTAGTCACAACTTTGTCATCAGACTGCCTGCTAAGTAAGTTATCAACCAGCCAGTGTTCAGATATTTTATCTTCCAACTTAACAATAGCCACAAAGTGCAAGTATAGTGGTGCAGGTAATTCAGATACAGGAGAGAGAAACCATAAATTGCTATTCTTTCTTTAAGTGGAAGGGTAACAACTCTCAACAATGAATGAAACACAGTAAGTTGAAGTTCCTGATATGTATGCTAACAGCTGCCAATCTTGTGCTGTGCCTTATTCACAAATCAAACACTACCACACATGTATATGTAATATACACATTAATATCCAGTTCCAAGCATCTACTGGGACAGAATCTTAGAATATACCCAATATACCCCCAAAGGAAGGATTACCACATCCTTCAAAGGATAGCACAGATATGTGTGTGTGTGTGTGTGTACACATATACATATATATATACGTATATATGTATATATACATATATATATATATATATATATATACGTGTATATATATGCACAAAAATTGTTTGCCAATCAACTTTCTAGAAAATACAAATAAAAATTACTGTCAGTATCAGTAGATTTCTGTAATATAAATAATGATACCATGGCTGACTATAGGATACCAAACCTACATGCTTCCATGAAGCATGAAGTAAGGGGAAGATGTGAACAACTAGCTTCTCAACATCACTATTAGCCACACCTGTATGCAATAAAATAATATATTTTTCCTATGTGTACCTATGCAGTTGCACTACACATGCCAGGCATAAGACTATAGAATCTTTTAAATAAAAAACTTAGCCAATGATCTAAAATTCCAGTTTGATTCTGTTTCCACATGATGTGGAATACTACCACAGAGTTGAAAACATGTTGCTTCAGCAGCTGATATTGAATGGTCTCAAGAATTTGTTAAATAAGTGTGCAAATACATTCTAAATGAACTACTGGTAGATCTTTAAATTGCTTAAAATAATTTCCTAAAATTAAAATGATGTTTTCAAGTATTTAAAATACTCTGTGCAATCTAGAATACAACATAATTCAACAAACTACTCAGGTTTTCCTCTATGCTAAACTAAACAATTCAAGTACTCAAAATCCTTTAGCTCTCACAAATCTAAAATATATGCCACTCAAATTATTGTATATATAAGAAAACTGCATGTAGAACTTAAGCATAATGCTAAAATTAACCTAAATCCTTAATATCATCAAATAATCAACAGTATCAATGCTTTTGAAGCTGAGTTCATTTTCTTAAGTGTGAATACTTAAATCTCAGGACTCAAAGTTCTCATATAGGAATGACTGATAAGTCTTTCAGGTTTTCATTAAGAAATTCTTCATGAAATATAAAAATTTTAGAGGAATATATACACTTATTTCTGTTTAAATTTTCTGCAGAAAACACAAACTTACATTAATGAAATAGTCCTATATTAAGAATTTCTAAGACAAAAAAATTGAAATGGCATGGGTCTTATTCTAGGGAAACCAAAATCTATTTATAAATACTATACCAAAGTAATACAGTCAATAAATTAAGCAAAATTAAAAGGCAATATTCAGAATCCAACATGTAATCAGAAGAAAAGTAGTAAGATATATAAAACTTGAACAAAGAATAAGGAAGCAAATGTGTGAAGAGTGAATTATGGGAAATGAAGCACGACAAAGTGTAAACCAGTATGACCTATTAATGAGTCAATAAGAAGCACACTTCTACCTACAGAAATACCAGATGAAACAATTATTCATTTATTCATATTATAGTTAAGAAAGGGGAGGGGGAGAGGGTAGATGTGGGATGGGGAGTTTGTGGAGGGGTAACTAGGAAGGAGGTACATCATTTGAGGTGTAAAAGAATGGAGTGATTAATTAAAAAGAAAGAAAAAAGAATTGTATTTATTCCATTTGTATTTCTAATTTTCAATAGTTTTAATTTTATTTTTATTGGGGTGACCCTGAAAATATGCTTTTCACATGCTAGTCAAGTTACGGTTAATGCTGAACTTACATCCCTGGTGCAGCAGATAATGATTCTTACCTTGGCTTTGTTAAAGACTACTGTATGACCTATTCAGTTACCTCCATGACTTACAGTCTCCTTATTTATAAATTAAGGTTGAAAATTCTAAGCACATATCTCTAGTATAAATTTAAAAAAAAAAAAAACTTTGTATTTGAAGGTGAGAGAGAAGGCTCAATCTGGTAAGAACTCTTACTACTCTTGTAGATAACCTAAGTTTAGTTCCTGGTATCCAGGTTAGGCCTGAAACAACTCTAGGAGACCTGATGCCTTCTTTTTGAGTTGCTGATAGAATATGTCTAAAGAGAACCCTTAGAAAGAATTTCTTCTTTCCAATATTTAATAAGAAATCATCTAGGAGGAAAACACTAGAAACAAAGGGTGACACTATTCAATAGGGAAAAGTATACAATTAAGCAAGTAGTTGCTTAATATTATTTTCTTTAAACATTTTTGAAACTTTATTTCAAAAGTTCAATATATGGCAACACACTAGCTACAAATACCTAAAAAAAACCTTACCTTCATTTGCTGTTTGCCCCGTGGTATTTGCTTCTGCTATGTCTTCCTACAAAGAAAAACACATAAGAACTTAGTTTAAGCACTATACATTTCTAAGAGGTTATAATAATAAAAATGATTTTCAGAGTCAGATGACTTTAATAGCTTCCCCCCCCCCGAATAAAAACAAGGGAGCTGTGAACTAGAAAAAGAGTTAAGAGTACTAATTGGTAATGGAACTTGGGTAAGTATAGGGTTTCCTTTTAGGGGAAAATCAAAACTGAAAGACTAAATCAGAGGAGATGGTAGGTAGGCAGTCACTAATACTCAAATTGAGGCCTATATGAGAGCCCTAAGTAGAAAAATCATGAATGCAGTGAAAAATTCCATGAATCAAGTCTACTAATGAAAATTACTTGTTAGAAGCCAAGTAAGTACTGTAGTATAGACCTATAATCCCAATACTAGGAAGCTGTAGCAGGAGGATCTTGAAGTTTAAGTGATCATGGATAGTGGCTTGGTAACAAATAATTCCAATCCTAGTAACAACAGTGTGGATTGGAATAACCAACTCCAGAAACCACTCACTGGAAATCTCTATGCCTGTCTAAAGCACAAAGGCTTGTAACACGAGGGCCACACCTATATAGAGGAGTCATGAAACAAACTCTTTGTATCTCTTCTATCTACTTATCCCTGTCTCACTGGATCTGTGTCTTTTTCCCTGTCTCTTTCCTCCCCCCCAACCTCTTTCACACACATACAAAGTGTAAATCTCTGTGTGTTTCTCTTACACACACACAACACAAACAGGCAAGCATGCAGTAAAATATGCAGGCACACTGGCCAAGAACAGACACACACACCCACAAATCCTCTATCCAAATGTAAAGAATACATTGCAAATTACAGAAGATGTGCCCTAATAACAAACTGAAATGCTATGTGACATCTACAATTCAAACATTAAAAAAAAATTATGACAATTATGTGCTGAACATGAGAACATAAATACAAAGAACCCTTTACAAATTACTGTTATTGAAAAACTAACAGACTGGAAGCTGATCCAGCCAGGCCATCAATTACAACCTAAATATTCTCCCCACTATAAAACTGATAATACGAAAATGAACCCTTAAAAACATGGAAATTTAAGAATAGGGACAAATATACAGAAATGCGTTGGTTAGAAGGGAAACAAATTAGGAAGGAGTAAAGATAAGGAAGAGTATTACAAAGCCTAGAAAAAAACAGGCGAACCCCTAAAGGTGTAGGAAAGGAGGAAAGGAGATTAGAAAGGCAAAAGCACATAAGGGTAGCAAGGGAGGAGCAGGAGAAAGTGAGTGGGGGGGGGACAAAAGGAGAGGTGAGTTTGTAAGAGATAAACAATGGGCACAGAAAAAGCAAATAAACATTACCAGGAGCCTCAGGGAAAAGGACAGAAGGGGAGAGAGAGAGAGAAAGACCTGGGCGGGAGGGGCAGAGCTCTGAAGGAGGCCAGAGTGGAGGGAAGAGCTAAAAGGTGTGAAGACGCTGTAGGAGAGAGAGGAAGCAGGAAAGGACCATGGAGAGAGAGAAACCTGGGAAGGAAACCGCTCCCCACACTCCCAACAAGCAGCAACAACACACTGAAAAAACGTACTCCGACTGGGAAGGACGGTCATAAACATCTCAAATACATGACAAACCTGACTTTAGGAAAGCGCCCCACCACCACATCCCCTGGGTTGAGGGAGAAGTCAAGGAACTAGAAAGTTCCAGGGGCCCTCAAAGGGCAACACTGAAGTGAGAGGACTGAAACGCCTGAGGAGACACGGAGGTGCGGGGCCGAATCCCTAGAAAACATTCTACTCACTGCCATGGTGAGCAGAGGGATCCACTGGGCCGACCCCCACACTTGGAATCGAAGGAGGAGGACCCTCAACTCGGAGAATGTCCACAAGCCAGGCGCGAAAGCCCTGTTAAGGCCTCAGCGCCTCGGCGCCACAGCCTCTGGCCCAACGGCCCAAGCTGCCAATCACACAACAGGGATTTCTGGGAACCGGAAGTGAGCTACCTCCTCTACCGCCCCCTATAGGCGGGTCTTAAAAGGAGCCTGCCGCCCAAGGAAAGGAACCCAGATGCAGATTTGCAGGAAGTCAGCTCCACGTTGCCAAGTACAGACATATCCATGACATCGTACACTTAAAAACACCAACACAGACCAGACTTTTGGTTCACAAAGGTATTGGAGAAACTTACCCATGATTGATAACCAAGGGTTAGTTGAAAAGCACAGAACTAACTACCTTTTAACATAACTAAACAGGAAGACATTTCCTTATTACTTCTCTGGTGAGTGTTCGATTACAAACACTCTACTTACAAAGTGGGCACCAGGGAAAGATTTAGCAAGGGAAAGGGCTGGAAAGGCAAGATGCTGGAACAGAAAAACTGATCATTTGGGAGAGGCAGAAGAAAAAAATCAGGTTTTTTATATATAAGTGTGTCACAGAGAGAAAGGGGGTGGGAGCTTGATAAAGGCTAGAGATAAGCCCAAAGCAAGAAGAGGGAATAGGCTTGGAGTAATGGTTGCATGTGGGAATGTGGAAGTATGTGGGGAAGGTTTGAGAAAGGGTAAACTTGAAAGAAACAGAGTCTGGTTGTGATGACATACAAAAGGAAGAAGAGGTTTTGGAAGAGCAGTAAATTCCAGAAGACAGGAAAAGGGTGGACAACAGGGATAGGACTGTCAAAGGGAGAAATGGAAATGCTTTGAAATTACACATCTGGCCTTGATGACTGACCAAGATTCCCTCCTAATAATCGTGAAGCAAAAATAGGGCCATCTCTGAGTTCCAGACAACCCTGGTAACATACAGACCCTATCCCAAGAAACAGCTAACTGGCAGACCTCTGCCTGGTCTACTGTTGTGTGGACCCAGATTCTGCCCAAGACATCCTGGAGGCTCCACGGATCCCCAGCAGCCTAGGTAGGAAGATCCACACACTGCCTTGAGCCCATAGCTGGGTGCTGTGAGTGCTCAGATTACAGCAGATACCCAACCCCCCTTGTTTCCGGATTCCACCTGAGACATACTGGAAGGTCCACTCAACCCAGAGCCACAGAGGAACAACTGAACTCAGAGCGTCAGACAACATATCCTGAGATATTCTAGAGGAGACACTGCACCCAGAACAGCAGACACCTAGCTGGACTGCTACCTTGGAGGCACCATATCCTGAGGCATCCTAGAGGAAAACTGTACTCAGTGCAGCTGGAAAAGATCATAGAGCCATCTGGACCCTGAGGAGATCAGACACAAGCTAGATAACTGGAAAGGCAGGCTTCAATCAGAGACAGAAGTACAGGTAGCACTAGATTTAACCAGATGGCAAAAGGCAGGCGCAAGAACATAAGCAACAGAAACCAAAGTTACATGGCATCATCAGAACCCAGTTCCCCCATCATACCAAGCCCTGAACACCCCACCACACCAGAAAAGCAGGATTCAGAATTAAAATCACTTCTCATGACGATGATAGAGGACTTTAAGATAGACATAAATATTATTCAAAGAACGTAAGGAGAACACTGGTAGACAGATAGAAACCCTTAAAGAGGAAACACAAACATCCTTAAGGAATTGCAAGAAAACACAACCAAACGGGAGAAGGAATTAAACAAAACCATGCAGGATCTAAAAAATGGAAGTAGAAACAATAAAGAAATCACAAAGGGAGACTACCCTGGAGATAGAAAACCTAAAAAAAAAAAGATCAGCAGTCATAGACACAAGTATAACCAACAGAATACAAGAGATGGAAGAGAGAATCTCATGTGCAGAAGATACCATGGAAAACATTGACACAACTGTCAAAGAAAATGCAAAATGCAGAAAGCTACTAACCCAAAATATACAAGAAATCCAAGACACAATGAGAAGGCCAAACCTAAGGATAATAGGAATAGATGAGGGGGAAGACTCCCAACTTAAAGGACCAGTAAATATCCTCAACAAAATTATAGAGGAATCTTCCCTAACCTAAAGGAAGAGATGTCCATAAATATACAAGAAGCCTACAGAACTCCAAATAGTTTAGACTAGAAAAGAAATACTTCCCGCCACATAATAGTCAAAACATCAAATGTACAAAACAAAGAAAAAATACTAAAAGCAATAAGGGAAAAAGGCAAAGTAACATATAAAGGCAGACCTATAAGAATTACACCAGACTTCTCACCAGAGACCATAAAAGCCAGAAGATCCTGGACCGATATCATAAAGACCCTAAGAGAACACAAATGCCAGCCCAGACTACTATACCCAGCAAAACTCTCAATCATTATTGATGGAGAAACCAAAATATTCCATGACAAATCCAAATTGACACAGTATCTCAACACAAATCCAGCACTTCAAAGGATAATGGATGGAAAACTCCAACACAAGGAGGGAAACTACAACACTAGAAAAAGCAAGAAAGAAGTCTTCCAAAACCATAAAAGAAGGTAGCTACACAAACATATCTCCACTCCAACAACAAAAATAACAGGAATAACACTCATTTTTCCTTAATATCTCTTAATATCAATGGACTCAATTCTCCAGTAAAAACATAGACTATCAGACTGGATATCTAAGCAGGACCCAACATTTTGCTGCATTCAGGAAATGCACCTTTGTGAAAAAGACAGACACTACCTCAGAGTAATTTTGGAAAACACTTCCAAGCAAATGGTCCCAAGAAACAAGCGGGAGTAGAAATTCTAATATCAAATAAAATCATTTTTCAACCAGAACTAATCAAAAAAGATAAAGAAGGACACTTCATATCATCAAAGGAAAAATGTACCAAGAGGAACTCACAATTCTAACATCTATGCCCCAAATGCAGGGCACCCACATACATAAAAGAAACTTTACTAAACCTTAAAGCATACATTACACCCTATACAATAATAGTGGGAGATTTCAACACCCCACTATCAGCTATGGACAGATCACGGAAACAGAAACTAAACCGAGACACAATGAAACTAACAGAATTATGAACCAATTGGACTTAACTACATCTATAGAATATTTCATCCTAAAACAAAAGAATATACCTTCTTCTCAGAACCTCATGGTACCTTCTCCAAAATAGACCATATAATTGGTCACAAAACAGGCCTCAACAGATACAAAAAGATTGAAATAATTCCTAGCACCCTATCAGACCACCATGGTCTAAGGCTCGTCTTTAACAATGACAAAAACAATGGAAAGCCCACATACACATGGAAACTAAACATGTTCTACTCAAGGATGCTTGATCAATGAAGAAATAAAGAAAGAAATTAACGACTTTTTAGAATTTAATGAAAAGAGGACACATCATTCAAATTTGTGGGACTCGTGAAAGCATACTAAGAGGAAAATCATAGCTCTAAGTGCCCACAAAAAGAAAATAGAAAGAGCGATACACTAACAACTGACAGCACACCTGAAAGATCTAGAATGAAAAAAAGCTAATATACCCAAGAGGAGTAGACAGCAGGAAATAATCAACTCAGGCTGAACTCAACAAGCTGAAACAAAAGAACTATACAAATATCAACAAAACCAGGAGCTGGTTCTTTGAGAAAATCAACAAGATAGACAAACCCTTAGCGCAGACTAACCAAAGGGCGCAGAGACAGTATTCAAAATTAATAAAATCAGGACTGAAAAGGCAGACATAACAACAGAAACAGAGGAAATTAAAAAAAAATCATCAGATCCTACTACAAAGGCCAATACTCAACAAATTGGAAATCTGATGAAATGGACAATTTTTCTAGACAGGTACCAGATACCAAAATTAAATAAGGAGCAGATAAACCATTTAACAGGCCTATAAACCCTAAAGAAATAGAAAGATGTCCTTAAAGTCTCCCCACCAAAAAAAAGTCCAGGGTCAGATTGTTTTAGTGCAGAATTCTATCAGGCCTTCAAGGAATACTTAATACCAATTCTCTTCAAGCTATTCCATCAATAGAAACAGAAGGAACACTACCCAATTCATTCTATGAAGCTACCATTACAACTCATAACCAAACCAAGAAAGACCCAACAAACGAAAGAGAACTACAAGACCAACCTCTCTTATGAATATTGATGCAAAAATACTACAATAAAATTCTCACAAACCGAATCCAACAACACGTCAAAACAATTATCCAACATAATCAAGTAGGATTTATCCAGGAATGCAGGGATGGTTTATATTCAGAAATCCATCAATGTAATCCACTACATAAATAAATTCAAAGGACAAAAAACCCACATGGTCATCTCAAGTAGACACAGAAATCATTTGACAAAATTCAACATCCCTTCATGTTAAAAGTCTTGGAAAGATCAGGAATTCAAGGCCCATATCTAAACATAGTAAAAGCAATATACAGCAAGCCAGTAGCCAACATCAAACTAAATGGAGAGAAACTTGAAGCAATCCCACTAAGATCAGGGACTAGACAAGGCTGCCCACTCTCACCTTACCTATTCAATATAGTACTGGAAGTCCTAGCTAGAGCAATTAAGCAACAAAGGAAGTCAAAGGGATACAGATAGGAAAGGAAGAAGTCAAAATTTCACTATTTGCAGATGATATGATAGTATACTTAAGTGACCGCTAAAACTTCCACCAGAGAACTACCTGAACCTGATAAATTGAGCAATGTGGCTAGAAATAAAATCAACTCAAACAAATCAGTAGCCTTCCTCTATTCAAAGGATAAACAGGCTGAGAAAGAAATTAGGGAAATGACACCCTTCACAATAGCCACAAATAAAATAAAATATCTTGGAGTGAATCTAACCAAACAAGTGAAAGATCTGTATGACAAGAACATCAAGTCTCTGAAGAAAGAAATAGAAGAAGATCTCAGAAGATGGAAAGATCTCCCATGCTCCTGGATTGGCAGGATTAACTTAGTAAAAATGGCCATCCGGCCAAAAGCAATCTACAGATTCAATGCAATCCCCATCAAAATTCCAAATCAATTCTTCATACAGATAGAAAGAGCAATTTACAAATGCATTTGGAATAACAAAAAACCTAGGATAGCAAGAACTATTCTCAGCAGAAAAAGAACTTCTGGGGGCATCACAATCCATGACCTGAAACTGTACTACACAGCAGTAGTGATTAAAAACTGCATGGTATTGGTACAGAGACAGACAGGAAGATCAATGGAATAGAATTGAAGACACAGAAATGAACCCACACACCTATGGTCACTTGATCTTGGACAAGAAAGCTAAAACCATCCAGTGGAAAAAGGACAGCATTTTCAACAAGTGGTGCTGGCTCAACTGGAGGTCAACATGTAGAAGAATGCAAATTGATCCATTCTTATCCCCTTGTACAAAGCTCAACTCCAAGTGGATAAAGGACCTTCACATAAATCCAGATACACTGAAACTAATAGAAGAGAAGTTGGGAAGACCCTCGAATACCTAGGCACAGGGGAAAAGTTCCTGAACAGAACACCAATGGCTTATGCTCTAAGATCAAGAATCGACAAATGGGACCTCATCAAATTGCAAAGCTTCTGTAAGGCAAAGGACACTGTCAACAAGACAAAAAGGCAACCAACAGATTAGGAAAAGATCATTACCAATCCTACATCTGATAGAGGGCTAATATCGAATATATACAAAGAACTCAAGAAATTAGACCCCAAACAACAAAATAACCCCATTAAAAATGGGGTACAGAGCTAAACAAAGAATTCTCAACTGAGGAAACACAAATGGCCGAGAAGCACCTTAAGAAATGCTCAACATCCTTAGTCATCAGGGAAATGCAAATCAAAACAACACTGAGATACCACCTGACACCAGTCAGAATGGCTAAGATCAAAAATTCAGGTGATAGTAGATGCTGGCGAGGATGTGAAGAAAGAGGAACACTCCTTCATTGTTGGTGGGGTTGCAAGCTGGTACAACCACTCTGGAAGTCAGTCTGGCGGTTCCTCAGAAAATTGGACATAGCACTACCTGAGGACCCAGCTATACCACTCCTGGGCATATACCCAGAAAATGCCCCAACATATAACAAAGACATATGCTCCACTGTGTTCACAGCAGCCTTATTTATAATAGCCAAAAGCTGGAAAGAACCCAGATGCCCTTCAACAGAGGAATGAATACAAAAAATGTGGTACATTTACACAATGGAATATTACTCAGCTATTAAAAAGAATGAATTCGAGAAATTCTTAGGTAAATGGATGGAACTAGAAAATATCATCCTGAGTGAGGTAACCCAATCACAAAAGAACACACATGGCATTTACTCACTGATAAGCCGAGAGTAGCCCAAAAGTTTGAAACAACAAAGATTCAACTACCAGACCACATGAAGCTCATGAAGAAGGAAGAACAACTGTGGATTCCTAGGTCTTTCTTAGAAGGAGTAACTAAACACCCAAGGGAGCAAATATGGAGACAAAGTGTGGGACAGAAACTGAAGGACAGGTTGTATGGAAACCATTCCACCTGGGTATTCATCCCATGTGCAGTCACCAAAAATAGATGCTGATATGGATGACAGAAAGTACATGCTGACAGCAGCCTGATATGGCTGTCTCCTTAGAGGTCCCCCAGAATCTCATATACACAGAGGCAGATACTCACAGCTAACCATTAATCTGATCAAGGGTTCCTAATGGAGAAGTTGTAGAAAAGACTGAAGAAGCCAAAAGGGTTGGTGGCCCCATGAGGAGAGCAACAATACCAACCAACCAGAGCTCCCCAGGGGCTAAACCACCAGCCTAGAAGCACATAGGGAGGGACCAATGACTCCATCTGTATATGTAGGGGAGGATGACCTTGTTGGGCATTGGTGGGATAGGAGATCTTTGGTCCCATTAAGCTCAACACTGCGTCGGGGGGAATCTGAGGGTGGGGAGGTGTGAGTGGGGAGTATGTGGGGGCACACCCTCATAGAAGCAGGAGAAGGGTGGATGGGATAAGGGGTTCCTGGCTGGTGGGGGGAATGGGGTAAGGGGATAAAATTTTAAATGTAAATATTATATCCAAAAATAGGGGGAAAAAGACAAGCTGTTAGAACCAAGATCTTTAATAAAATCTCACCCCTCTAAAAAAATTATCTTGATACTAAAATTTGTCTTGAGAATAGTATATTGCAGAATACACAGCCTTGGTGTATCTACTCATCAAGCAAGCTGAACAGACCTGCTCTAACCTCGGAGGTCCGGGAATTCCAACTAAATGCAGTCAAGACACAGTGTCAGAGGCTTATCAATTTACTCTTGCCCCAACCCCTCTTCTAACATCTCAACGCCCATAATCAGCTTGAAAAAGATAATGAAGAGTCAGCACCCCTATTCCCTGGGCTTGGGGATTAAGGTGGTTAATATTGGGCTGTCTTTCTAGGAAAAAGTAGTGGTTTTGTGGGAATAGGGAGGATTAGCTAGGATTTATTGCATAGCCATAACCTATTGGCAGAAATCTGTATAATTATTATCAAGATGAAGTTATAATTTCTTTAAGTGGTACAAAATTTACTTTGATTTCAAATTTAAGATTTTCTATGGTACAAGCTTCTTATTCACATAAAAGTCAGATAAGTATTGATACTCTCATAGGCATTGTGCCTGTATAACACATTTAGGAATACAAGGCCTAGGACCCAGTCCTTCTTTAACTTTTTCAACTAATTTGAGATGGTTAGCCTGTAAGCTAAGGCACTATAGCAAATTCATGGCTTGGAGTTTATTGTTAGGGTGTTTTCTATATTTTATTTAGAAATAGCTGAGAGGAGTTAACAGACAAGAGTCCAGATCACCTTACATGGATAGATGTTTTTCAAAACATCAGAAGTCCCCAGAATTGACGTGACAAACATTTCTGTATTAATGTTCATTTTGATTAGAGACCTGTTTGCTCCTGACAGCTTCCTGTATTGGATTCTAAGAAGAAATTGAGCATCTTTGGAGTTGCTCCAGTTGTGGTGAGACAGCCACTAGGCAAGAATTGCCTCTTTCCATCTACAGACAAATTACTGTCCAGAAAAGGACACACTTGCAGAATAGTCGACTGCTTATATCTGCCTAGACAGAGTAATCAGCCCTTCATAATTCTGTAGCACTAAGGTCTGTCAGATGATCCTGAGCCAGAAGGTTGAAGATCAGATGCTCCAAGAGTTTGTAGTATAGGGACTGTCCAGGTGTTCAGCAGTCTCTATAAATTGGCTAAGTTTTAGAAGCTATACTTTGGGCTTCCCATAATTTCAGTTAACTCAGTCATTCTGGATTTCTGACTGGGATGAAAACTTATAATCTCATAGCCAATCCTGGCTATTTACTTTGAGAGAAAAGATTTGAGTGGATGGTTTTCAGCTGATATTCATTCTAAAGCTAAGGAAAAAAGCCAGGTTCAGAACTAAGTGTTTTAGTTAGGAGAGATGACAGAGGGTCTGGTTAGTCAACAAAATGATGGACTGGGTATTAGGACTATCTTGTACCTCACTGGTACAAATTGGCATAATTATGCTCTAATTGTATTTTGAGAGAAAAGTTTTATTTTAACAGGAAGGGTGATATGTAGGAGGAGCTAAGGTGGGAGGGGTACTGAGAGGAAGAGAAGGAGCAAGGAGAGGAGGGGAAGAAGGAGAGGAGAAGCTAGGTGATGAGAGAAAAAGAGAGAGAGGGATATAAAAGCAGTTTTTCACGTGTCTCCACCAATCAAAGATAGTTGATATATCTCGGCTGGGTATGTGGTTACACTTCTGATCGAGCATTACCAAACTTATAAAGCCTTTGATTAACATTTTTAAAAAGTGTATAAATGCAGAAAGAAAAAGGGGCATGTGATAGGGGTTTTCTGGTGTGGGTGGGGAAAAGGGATGGCATCTGAAATGTAAATAAAATATCCAATAAAAATTTTAAAAAGAATTTTAAAAAAGGATGCCTCCAGTCTGCATGACACATCCATGTCAACCCTTATTTACCACAGAAAGACCAGAACACACCTTGAATCTAGGAGTGAGCTAAAAAGTAGGCTCCAGATAGGTACATGGAGAGAAATATAGAGAAAAGGTGTTTTAAGAATACAGCATGGCAATGACATTATCGACTCACAGCAGCGGGGTGACTTAAGCAAGTACCCCAAACTGGACTGTACCCTGACTATACCAGCAAAGACTGGGCAGTTTCTTCAGGAGGCACTACCATTCCCTAAAAGCTGTAGCAATTTGGTGGCTCCTTGGGAGGTTTTTCTCTTCTTATGTGGTGTGGTTACTGAGAAGCTGTGCATGGGCCAGCAGATAATCCCTTACCAGTACACATGCAGTCAACCACAAATAAGCTCAGTGGACACTTAGAAAAGAAGAAAAGATGCATTACTGCCTAAGGGTAACTTTATAGGAAGAGTTTTCATTGGAAGGATGGGAACAAGAAAGTCGGTGAAGTTGTGAAGATGGTGAAAACTAGGCTGAAATTGTATGCAATTGTCATGGAATCAGAGATAATGCTACTAACACCTACTTGCAAAGTGCTCAGAGATCAGCAAAACTGAATAGAGATGACAAAACTACTCTTCAACAATAACTTTCTCACGTTCCTCTTTAGAAAAATCAGTACTGGCTTTACAAGGCATGTTCAGCATGTGCTATACAGAAGGGAGGGCAGCAGTCACTCCTGAATGCTGCTCTGAGGAATGGTTACCTGTGCCTTTTACCCTACAAAGCCTATACCCAGAAAGCAGGTAAGAGTCAAAATAACAAACCTGTGCAATCATCAAAAGCCTCACACAAGGAATTTTATAATCCAAGAAGACATGCATTCTATGGATGGTATGATTCAAATACTGTCATTGTAAACAAATTACAGACAGGAGACCAAATAGGGACAATTCTATACAGGATAACACTCCTAAATGTGAATGCATGCAATTATCTGAAAGAACAATCTCTCTTCCCTTAAAAGACACCACAACCAAAAAGGATAAAAGGGCATGATCTGGGGTTGCTGACACTGGAATGGACTCCAGTTCTTCCGAGTTTCAGGAGAGCACATCACATCTTCCAAAACCATCTAGGGATAGAACAATTATACAGCCTGCCTAGAAGACTGACAAGGAGCTCCAAAGTTAAAAATGAGAACATGGAGAAGAATCATGATTTTGCTGAGGTAAAGTCCTGGGAATATCCTGGATTAACAAACAAGGTGTTAAGGGATAGCTAGGCCTGTCTGGAGCATTCCCCGAATCCCCAATCTATGGAGAAATATTTCCTTTGCTAAAACAAGGTCCATGCTACCAAAGTAAGACACATTTTAAGTGACTTAAGGACCATACCATTAAAAATAAAAGTAGAATGATAAACAGAAAGAGATCATTTTCCTTGTCCTCTGACTCATCAGCAAAGTAACCCAAGAACTGTCCTTGTCCTCAGTCCCTTTTTTCCCTGTTTTATTTTTATTTGTTTGCTCTTGCTCGATTGTTTGGTTGGGGTATCTTCCTGGAACAAAAATAAATCATAGTCATACTTTGGGTCTGAACAAGTGTGTGTCTAATTCTCACGACACAGACTCGTCAATATGAAACCCAGTTGTCTCTATTAAGCAACACTGTGTCTGTCTGGCAAGGCTTCTTTATGATCCAACATATTAGGGCCATAATTACCATTCTTCCTGTACTCAGAGGACTCTGTTCAGGAATGAGTTGTCCAAGACCACCATGTCCTTTCCCTACTGGCAGGTTCCTGAGAGAGATGACAAGGGGAAAAGAAGTTAGAGAAGACAGGAATGTATGGGATCACAGTTGCTTACACAAGCTCACAGCTGATGCTACAAAAATTTATTATGAAATTCAGCAGCCTATATGCATTTTTTTTCTTGAAAGGAAAAATGGGACAGTTTCAGGCAAAGCTTGTCACACAAAGAAATGAAGTCAGATGGAAGTCTACCGAGCAAGGATCCATAATGATACCTGGTTTTAGATTAGCAACTAAGCTTGTTTCCATACATCTGTGCCTCAAAGAACACCCATACAGATCAAGCCCAAATATAGGCTGCAAGGACAGGAAAATAAAACAGAAATGTTCATCAAGGCATGTTGGTCCTGTAATACCCCACTCATGAGCCAAGCAAGAAGACTCTAGGGAGAAAACTGAAAGAGAAAAAGGCCGGGGGGTGTCTATCTCTCCAGTACTATGAAAACAGAACATGCATCTCTAGATATAACTATGTATGCATCTACAAATGTAGATATATACATCTATATGGATGGATGGATGGATGGATGGATGGATGGAGTGAATGCAACTTGAGGCATGGAGAAACAACTGAAGCTCTCTTTCCTCCATTCAGTATAAATTGAGAGGAAACTTTAAAACTGGGGTTTCAAAAAACCAAGTATTCCATTATAGTGCCAGAAATATAGATGGCTGATGAAGGAGGACTGCTAAGCTCAAGAATTTAAGTCCTACCTAAAAAACCTACTGGGACCTGCCATCACGGACAAATGAAGGGATCTATTTGTAAGGACCATGAATAGCTATGAAGGCCCCCACCCTCTAGATGCACTTCTAAATTCAGCTAGCTCAAATATTCCCTTCATCTATTAGCAAATTTTCCACAATTACCCTAAACATATGAGTATGCATGGTCTTCCCGATATCTTACCAGGCCACAATTTTTTCTAGGAGATATGATAGGAGCTTTCAGTATAATAAAAAGGATCTCCACTTTTATTGACATGAGTAACTTTCCAATTAAAAACTTACACAGCTAACTGATCATAAGATGTGGATCCTGTGGTTGCCAAGTACAGAGACATCCATGACATTGTATACTTAAAAAACACCAACACAGACCAGACTTTTGGTTCACAGAGGTACCAGAGGAACTTACTTATGATTGATAACCAATGGTTAGCTGAAAAGCACACAACTAACTACCTTTTAACATAGACTAAACAGGAGGACATTTCCTTATCACTTCTCTGGTGAGTGTTCTATTACACTCTACTTGCAAAGTAGGCACAAGAGAAAAGATTTAACAAGGGCAAAGAGCTGGGAAGGGGAAGATGCTACAACAGAAAAACAGATAATTGTGGAGAAGAAGAGTAAAAAAAAAAAACGGTCCTGTATTTGCAAATGGGTCATAGAGAGGAAGTGGGTGGGAACGTGATAAAACTATGGTAAGGCATGAGATCGGCCTAGTACAAGAAGGGGGAATAGGCCGGGCAGTGGTGCTGCAGGAATGCCTTTAATCCCAGCACTTGAGAGGCAGAGGCAGGTGGGCAGGTGGATTTCTGAGTTCAAGTCCAGCCCTGTCTACAAAGTGAGGTCCAGGACAGCCAGGGCTACACAGAGAAACCCTGTGTTGAAAAAAAAAAAAAAAAAAACAAAAAAAGAAAAAGGAAAAACAAAAATAAAAGGAGAAGGGGGGATAGGCCTGGAGCATTGTAGGAATGTGGAAACGTGTGGGAAAGGTTGAGAAAGGGTAAAAAGTGAAGGTAAAAGGGTCCGGTGGAGGAGACACACAAAAGAAGAAAAAGTGTTTGAAAGAGGAGTAAGTTCCAGAAGAAATAAAAAGGATGCACAACAGGGAACGGGGAAAAGATAGCCAATGGAAGATATGGAAAAGCTTTGAATTTGCACATCTGGCCCTGATGACTGAGCTAGATTCAATCCCAATATTCCTGGAGCAGAAATAGGGCCATCTCTGAGTTCCAGGCAACCCTGGTAATAAACAGACCCTTTCTCAAGAAACAAGTAACTTTGATGTGAATGGTGACAAGGTCAACATCTACCATCACAGTTTGCAACCTCCACCACCACCACAACCACCAGTACCAACAACACCAGCACTACCATTAACATCACCGCCAGAAACACCAAAACAACAACAAGAAATGAGATAATAGGAGAAAACTAATTGAGGTTGGAAGGACAAAGTGGGTTAGGAAGCTGGAAAGTGGAGATAAAGAAAAACTGTCTTGTACATGGGACAGTGATTTAGAGTGTTTTAAATGGGAAAATAAAATACAACAATGGGAGGAAAGCATAAGGCAGAAGGAACAAAGGACAGGCACTCAAAGTAGGGAAGAGAGAAGGAAATGGGGACAAAGACATAGCCATTAAGTAGAGAAATAGGCTGAGGATGTGGAGAAAGAGGGAGAAAGATGGAGTTAGGAATGGAGCAGAAGAGGAGACAGCACAGGTCAAAAAACACAGGTATGGAACAAGACAATGGTCAAAAAAGGACAGGATGGGGACAAAGAATAGGAAGGCAGGAAAGATACTAGGAAAGAAAAAAAAAAAAAAACAGAAAGGCATGGACCGTACAAAATCAGAAGAAAATATAACCACTGTTCCCCAACATCAACCAGCACTTGGGAGGTAGCAGCCAGTGAAAAGAAAGTGGACATCCATGAGTTCTGGCCACACAGAACAAAGGATCTAACTAAGGAATGAACAGAGGAACAAAGAAACTAACATGATTAATATCAATGCATCAAACCAACCATCCATCCACCCATCCATCCATCCATCCATCCATCCATCCATCCATCCATCCATACCTCTACAAGCAAATACAGGCTGGGTACTCCATATCTGAAAAGCATAAATACAGTGCAAGGCTTACAATGTTGTGGCAGACTTATACCACCTGGACTGAGGAACTGGATGCAAGAAGATAGATAATTGTAGGCCACTCTAAGAAAAATAAAAAAAGCTAGCTTAAGCAAGAGCAAGTTGCTGCAGAAGATAGTAAGCTGGGTAAAAAGACTAAGTTCAAATCCCAAACTCACATGGTGGAAGGAAATAGTCTACTCTCCTGTAAATTCTCATATAAAGATAGCAGGTTTGAAGAGTTCTGCATGCATGTGTATGTTGTATTTACAATACCACACACAATTACATAAAGAAGATACCTCATGCACCAGCCAAAGCACACTCGCACCTATACCCACAAAACCCTGGACACACAAAATGTTACTCTAAAAAAGTTTGAAAGAATATGGGGTTTGAATGATAATTGTCCCCAAACCCTCATATATTTCAATATTTTGTCACCACTGAATGGCACCTTTTGAAACTAATAAGAGGTCTGGCCTGGTGGGAAGAAGTGTGTCTGCAGGGGTGAGGTAGGCTTTGAAATTGCAAAAAAGCAAATTTTGTGTCTATAGTCAGGACCTTACATTACAGAAACTTCCAGGAACTCAAATCAGCATCCTACCTATATCTCCAACCCTGCTGAATACTCCATGCTTACTGGCACTACTGAGCCTCTGTCAAGAATAGGCAATTGTTGCAGCAGGTGACATTATATGCAACGTAATCCTGAGAGGGCAAATAGCGTGATTAGGAGTTAAGTTTGGGTGGCTCTATACTACATGATACATCCATGTCACCCCTTAATCACCACAGAAAGACCAGATAACATCTTAAATGTGGGAGTGAGCTGGAGTGTACACACAGGACAGGTACAAGGAGAGAAATACAGGGAAACAATGTTTTACAAAAACAGCATGACAATAACATCTATCAACTCAGCAGCTCAGTGACTTAAGCAAGAACCTCAAATTAGACTGCACCCCTGAATATACAATCAAGGACTGGGAAGGTGTTCTTCAGGAGGCACTACCCCGTTCCTAACATCTGTGGCAATTTTGTGGCTCCCCAGGAAGGCTGTCCTCTTCTCCCCTGGTGTGGTTACTGAGAAGATGCCCATGGGTCAGCAGGAAACCCCCACCCCACAGCACTCATGCAAGGAACCTTAAATAAACTTGGTGGGACACTTAGAAATCAATGAAAAAATGAATCACTGCCTAAGGGTAAACTCATATGAAGGGTTTCAGTGGTAAGAGGAGAAGGAGAAAGTGTGTGTAACTGTGAGAAGAACCAAAACCTAGGCTATACATATGTGGAACTGTCACAGAACTATAGAATAACACCACCAACACTTACATACAAACAGTTAATACCTTAGCAAATCTGAATGATATGACACTGCTACGAGATTAAAAAGACTACAGTTCAACAATAACTTTTACATGTTCCTTGGTGGGAAAATCAGTACTGGCTTTAGAAGGAATTTTCAGTCTGTGCTGTAATGGAGGGGGCAGCAGTCATTCCTGAATGCTGCTCTGAGGAATGGTTACCTGAGCTTTTCATGCTCAGAGGTCTATACTTGGACAGCAGAGCAGGTACGTGTCAAAATAAGAGACCCATAAAACTATCAAAATCCTCACAACAGGAATTTTCTAATTCAAAAACACATGCATTCTTAAGGGTTCAAATGCTGTCAATATGAACAAATTACAGGCACGAGAACAAGTAAGGATAATTCTGTACAGGCTAACACTCCCTGTATATGAATGAATGGAACTGTCTGAAACAGACAGCACTCTACCTTTCCTTAAAAGACACCACAAAGAAAACAGAAGAAAGGCATGAACTGAAGCTGGTGTCACTGGAATGGACTCCAGCCTCTTCAGAGATTGAGGAGAGCACATCACATCTTCTGAAACCTTCTAGGGACAGAACAATTATATTGTCTGCCTAGAAGACTGGCGAGTGGGACATCCAATGTTAAAAAGGGAAAAGGATGGAGAAGAATCAAACTTTCACTCAGGTACAGTCCTGGTGTACCCGGGATTATAGACAAGTTGTTAAGGGGTAGCTAGACCTATCTGGAATATTTCCTGATACCCTGATGTATGAAGAAATACCTCAGTTCCTTTTCTAAAACCAGGATTATGCTAAGTAGGTAAGAGAAATTTTCAGTGATCTGAGGACCAAACCATCAAAAATAAAACTAAAAAGGTAAACTGTGAAAAAACTGTTTTCCTTGTCCTCTGATTCATGAGCAAAGTAACTGAAGAACTGAAGCCCCTTCTCATCATCCTCACTCCCTTTTGGCCCATTTTTTTTTTGATTGTTGGTTTTAAGGGACATCCTAGAGCACAACTTAAACATAAGTCATATATTGGGTCTAAGCAATCATGTATTTAACTCTCACAACACAGACCCATCAAGATGAAACCCAGTTGATCCTATTAGGCAACACTGTGTTTGTCTGGCATAATTTCTCTTAGGCTCCAGTGTATAATTACCCTTCCTTCTGTACTGGGAGGTCCCTGTCCAGCAACCAGTAGTCCAAAACCAGGAGGTTGTACTCCAGTGGCAGGTTCCTGAGAGACAGATGACAAAGGGAGAAGTAGTTAGAGAAGACAGGAAAGTTTGGGGTCTGGGGTGCTTACTGTTAATGTACAACATTTATTAGGAAGTTCAGCATCCTGTATACAGTTTTCTTGAAAGGTAAAATGGGACAGTTTCAGCCAAAGCTATCACAAAAAGATTGAAGTCAGGCAGAAGTCTACCAAGCAAGAATTTATAACTGTACCTGGTTTTAGACTAGCAACTAAGCTTACTCTCCATGTATCTGTGCCATAAAGAGAGTCCAAGACAGCTCAAGCCCAATAACAGGCTGAAAAGACAGGGAAATAAAACAGGAATATTCACCAAGGTGTGTTAACCCTGTAATCCATGGAATTCATGAGCTCAGCAAGGAGAGCCTAAGGACAAAAGTGAGAGAAAAAAAAGGGCATGGCACTGTGGAGATACACAGTACCATGAAAACAGTACATGCATCTGTGGATGTATCTAGGTATGTAAGCATGTGTGTAAGTGTATACAACTATATGGATGAAAATATGGATTGAAATAAGGATGGATGTAATTATGGATGGATGTGTGGGTGAGTCAATTTGTGTGTATGTGTGTGGGTGTGTATATGATGTGTAGTTATGTAGAGACAAAGATACATACATAGAAAAATTGACAGAATTATAGATAGATGACAGGTAGATGAAGAAACAGAGATAGTTACAGAAACATATAAACAAATATATCAGTTCCTACATATATGGTCACACAGACAGACAGACAGACAGACAGACAAGAGAAAGAGGCAATTTCAATTTCCCAGGATGGTTATGGGATGCAACTGTATAAAATGGATGCACTAACTGACACTATCTCAAAAACATCTTTGTAGTAGAATTTTCCACAGGACTAAAAGGAAATGGCTCTGAATATAACCTGGGGCTTAGAAAACCAACTAAAGCTCTCTTTAATCCATTTCATATAAATTAGGAAGACACTTTAAAACAAGGGCTTTCAAAATCACCAGTATTCCTTGTAGTCCCAGAAATGTGGAAGGCTGATGAAGGAGACTGCTTAAGCCCAGGAATTAAACACCTACCTGGGAAACCGACTGAGACCCGCTATCACAGACCCATGAAGAAATCTATTCTTTAAAGCCCATGATGACTATGAATGATCCCACATTCTGCAGCCACTCCTCATCTTAAATTCAGCTAGCATCAATATTCCGTTGATCTCCTAACAGGTTTTCCAGAGTTACCCAAAAACATATGAGTATGCATGGTCCTCCCTATTTAATACAAATCCCTAGATTTTCATGGAAATGTGATGAAATCTTTGAGTATAATAAGAAGGATCACTGCAACATAACGTGCATGGGAACAGATGCTGAGGAAGAAAGACCTGCAGGAAACTAATGAGCCAACTCTCTGTCAAATTCAGAACATCCAAACAGTACAAATAAATGAAGAGTAGAAAAAGCACTCAAAAGTGGTGTGACTGTCAGAGACATGAAAAACAAGGAGGAGACACAGGCCAGGTAAACAAATGGTTGCTCCAAAATAAGCACAGATGAGCCTCATCTGAGGAGCTCTCCACACACAGGATGTGCATGGACCACATGATGAAGCCACTAAGCTGTACAATTCCTATCTTCTGGTAACTAGCACAACTGATTCACACATCCATCCAGTTTATCAGACAGAGACTGGAAAAGCCACTAAATTCCTAAGACACTTACAAGTTTACAGATTGTCTAGAAACCAGGATACCCTGACTAATATACCTTCTACTGGAGGTTTCCACAGGCAGGAGGTCTTTTGGTTGGAATAATATTGTTTCCATGGTCTCACTTCCTTAGTCTCATTAACTTGAAGCATCCCAAACCAGTCTTACTATGCATCAGTGGGAACCATAACTCCATCATCCATAGACAATCAAAATTCACATATACTGACAAATGCCACCAAGATATTGAAGACTAATAAGAGTAATTTTTTGAATCCCAAAAGGCAAGTGCACTCAAGGTTCCTACAGGAAAGAAACCAAAACAGGATACTACTGAGTTGTCAAAGAGTCCTTGGAGGCTCAGTAACTATATACACACATATACCCAATACCATTTTGGTGAAAGTGCATTTAAGGCTATTATAACTATAACACTTATGGAACGCCAAAATATAAATGAGGAATGTCTTAAAAAACTGAATAAAACATAATAAGTGATACTCCTCACTGGATTTACAGACAAGAGGGTGGATAACAGCAAGGAACACATTTGTAAGGAGAATATATATACTTCAGGGCCATGATTGCCCACGTCTGCAACTCTAACACTACAAAGGAAGGCACACACCTGTAATCCATGCACTACAAAGGAGTCAGCAGTTGGATCAGGAGCTCAGGACAGCTCATCACAGATGCTAATCTCAAAATTTTACTTCCTGAGATGGGGGTACACGTGTCCAGAGTGGGCACTGTCACACATTATGAAATCACAGTGTTCTAGAGGCTATGGTGAGAGCACAGAGATGATCACTCCAGCCAAGGAAACGATTAAGACAATGTCACAACCTGTTTTAGCTACAAAAGAATTTGAAGAATGGACACAGACATTTACAAGACTTGATTCAAAACAACAATATAAAAGCAGGACACCTACTCTGAAAAAAATGCAGGTATATCTATGTGCTCAAAAGAAAACTACAAATACACAGAAAAATCAAGGGGACAACACAAAAACGGGCTTGGTGCCAAACACAGCAAACATGTACTATCCTAAAATGTACAGGGTAGATTGAAAGAACCAACTTCAGAAAGCCCTGTTTGTAAATTTCTATGCCTGTCTAAAGCACAGGGGCTTGCAGCCCCAGAGACACACATTAATAGAGGAAATATGAAGAAAAAATACTCTACACAAATCTTTCTGTCTAATTATTCCTGTTTCTATATCTCTGGCACTCACTCTTTGTGAATCTTTTTTTCCTGGTCTCTCTGCCTCTCCAACTCACTGCATAAACCTCTGTGTATGTCTCCTACGTACAAAACAGACAGACATGCAAGCACTCAAACACTTAGGCACTCAGGCCAAATAAGATGCAGAGAGACAAACACAGAAAGAAAGACAGACACACACACATACACACACACACACACACACACACACACACACACACAAAGAGACAGAGAAGCAGACAGAAAGACAGACAGACAGACAGACAGACAGACAGAGAGATTGGATATCTAAAACTAAAACAGCACATTGAACATTATTAAAGGTGAGCATAATACCACCAACAATTGCTAAAGGATATAATTAATTAAAAATTCATAAAATATAGCATAATCAGGAGCTGAACTTAAGTACATAGATCAAGAGAAGCATTTACATATAAATGTTAGTGGAAACTGAGAACTATAAACACAAAAGATCATCAATTACAATTGGGATACACTCCCTAATATACCTCTTTTACTTAAAAAGAATAAACCCTTAAAAACGTGGTGGCCTTAAGAATAGGGACAAATGTGGAAAAATGGAGAAGTTAGAAAGGAAATAAGTTAGGAAATTGAGAAAGAGAAGTGGAGGAGCACTGGAAAACACACAGGGGAAAACCTAAAGGATTGAGGAAATGAGGTTGAAAAGACAGAAGAAAATAGAGAGACTGAGGATGGATCAGAGGCAAGAGAGTGGGGGGACAAGGGGATGGTAGGAGAGCAAGGATGGGGCAGGGAGGAAGCAGATAAGCTTCACCTTCCACCAGGAGCCTCAGGGAAAAGGACAGAAGGGGAGAGAGAGAGAGAAAGACCTGGGCGGGAGGGGCAGAGCTCTGAAGGAGGCAGAGTGGAGGGAAGAGCTAAAAGGTGTGAAGACGCTGTAGGAGAGAGAGGAAGCAGGAAAGGACCATGGAGAGAGAGAAACCTGGGAAGGAAACCGCTCCCCACACTCCCAACAAGCAGCAACAACACTGAAAACGTACTCCGACTGGGAAGGACGGTCATAAACATCTCAAATACATGACAAACCTGACTTAGGAAAGCGCCCCACCACCACATCCCCTGGGTTGAGGGAGAAGTCAAGGAACTAGAAAGTTCCAGGGGCCCTCAAAGGGCAACACTGAAGTGAGAGGACGAAACGCCTGAGGAGACATGGAGGTGCGGGCCGAATCCCTAGAAACATTCTACTCACTGCCATGGTGAGCAGAGGGATCCACTGGGCCGAACCCCACACTTGGAATCGAAGGAGGAGACCCTCAACTCGGAGAATGTCCACAAGCCAGGCGCGAAAGCCCTGTTAAGGCCTCAGCGCCTCGGCGCCACAGCCTCTGGCCCAACGGCCCAAGCTGCCAATCACACAACAGGGATTTCTGGGAACTGGAAGTGAGCTACCTCCTCTACCGCCCCCTATAGGCGGGTCTTAAAAGGAGCCTGCCGCCCAAGGAAAGGAACCCAGATGCAGATTTGCAGGAAGTCAGCTCCAGGTTGCCAAGTACAGACATATCCATGACATCGTACACTTAAAAACACCAACACAGACCAGACTTTTGGTTCACAAGGTATTGGAGAAACTTACCCATGATTGATAACCAAGGGTTAGTTGAAAAGCACAGAACTAACTACCTTTTAACATTAACTAAACAGGAAGACATTTCCTTATTACTTCTCTGGTGAGTGTTCGATTACAAACACTCTACTTACAAAGTGGGCACCAGGGAAAGATTTAGCAACGGAAAGGGCTGGAAAGGCAAGATGCTGGAACAGAAAAACTGATCATTTGGGAGAGGCAGAGAAAAAAATCAGGTTTTTATATATAAGTGTGTCACAGAGAGAAAGGGGGTGGGAGCTTGATAAAGGCTAGAGATAAGCCCAAAGAAAGAAGAGGGAATAGGCTTGGAGTAATGGTTGCATGTGGGAATGTGGAAGTGTGTGGGGAAGGTTTGAGAAAGGGTAAACTTGAAAGAAACAGAGTCTGGTTGTGATGACATACAAAAGGAAGAGAGGTTTTGGAAGAGCAGTAAATTCCAGAAGACAGGAAAAGGGTGGACAACAGGGATAGGACTGTCAAAGGGAGAAATGGAATGCTTTGAAATTACACATCTGGCCTTGATGACTGACCAAGATTCCCTCCTAATAATCGTGAAGCAAAATAGGGCCATCTCTGAGTTCCAGACACCCTGGTAACATACAGACCCTATCCCAAGAAACAGCGAACTGGCAGACCTCTGCCTGGTCTACTGTTGTGTGGACCCCGGATTCTGCCCAAGACATCCTGGAGGCTCCACGGATCCCACAGCCAGCCTAGGTAGGAAGATCCACACACTGCCTTGAGCCCATAGCTGGGTGCTGTGAGTGCTCAGATTACAGCAGATACCCAACCCCCCTTGTTTCCGGATTCCACCTGAGACATACTGGGAAGGTCCACTCAACCCAGAGCCACAGAGGAACAACTGAACTCAGAGCGTCAGACAACATATCCTGAGATATTCTAGAGGAGACACTGCACCCAGAACAGCAGACACCTAGCTGGACGGCTACTTGGAGGCACCATATCCTGAGGCATCCTAGAGGTAAAACTGTACTCAGTGCAGCTGGAAAAGATCATAGAGCCATCTGGACCCTGAGGAGATCAGACACAAGCTAGATAACTGGAAAGGCAGGCTTCAATCAGAGACAGAAGTACAGGTAGCACTAGATTTAACCAGATGGCAAAAGGCAGGCGCAAGAACATAAGCAACAGAAACCAAAGTTACATGGCATCATCAGAACCCAGTTCCCCCATCATACCAAGCCCTGAACACCCCACCACACCAGAAAAGCAGGATTCAGAATTAAAATCACTTCTCATGACGATGATAGAGGACTTTAAGATAGACATAAATATTATTCAAAGAACGTAAGGAGAACACTGGTAGACAGATAGAAACCCTTAAAGAGGAAACACAAACATCCCTTAAGGAATTGCAAGAAAACACAACCAAACGGGAGAAGGAATTAAACAAAACCATGCAGGATCTAAAAATGGAAGTAGAAACAATAAAGAAATCACAAAGGGAGACTACCCTGGAGATAGAAAACCTAAAAAAAAAAAAGATCAGCAGTCATAGACACAAGTATAACCAACAGAATACAAGAGATGGAAGAGAGAATCTCATGTGCAGAAGATACCATGGAAAACATTGACACAACTGTCAAAGAAAATGCAAAATACAGAAAGCTACTAACCCAAAATATACAAGAAATCCAAGACACAATGAGAAGGCCAAACCTAAGGATAATAGGAATAGATGAGGGGGAAGACTCCCAACTTAAAGGACCAGTAAATATCCTCAACAAAATTATAGAGGAATCTTCCCTAACCTAAAGGAAGAGATGTCCATAAATATACAAGAAGCCTACAGAACTCCAAATAGTTTAGACTAGAAAAGAAATACTTCCCGCCACATAATAGTCAAAACATCAAATGTACAAAACAAAGAAAAATACTAAAAGCAATAAGGGAAAAAGGCAAAGTAACATATAAAGGCAGACCTATAAGAATTACACCAGACTTCTCACCAGAGACCATAAAAGCCAGAAGATCCTGGACCGATATCATAAAGACCCTAAGAGAACACAAATGCCAGCCCAGACTACTATACCCAGCAAAACTCTCAATCATTATTGATGGAGAAACCAAAATATTCCATGACAAATCCAAATTGACACAGTATCTCAACACAAATCCAGCACTTCAAAGGATAATGGATGGAAAACTCCAACACAAGGAGGGAAACTACAACCTAGAAAAAGCAAGAAAGTAGTCTTCCAAAAACCATAAAAGAAGGTAGCTACACAAACATATCTCCACTGCCAATAACAAAAATAACAGGAATCAACACTCATTTTTCCTTAATATCTCTTAATATCAATGGACTCAATTCTCCAGTAAAAAAACATAGACTATCAGACTGGATATGTAAGCAGGACCCAACATTTTGCTGCATTCAGGAAATGCACCTTTGTGAAAAAGACAGACACTACCTCAGAGTAATTTTGGAAAACAATCTTCCAAGCAAATGGTCCCAAGAAACAAGCGGGAGTAGCAATTCTAATATCAAATAAAATCATTTTTCAACCAGAACTAATCAAAAAAGATAAAGAAGGACACTTCATATTCATCAAAGGAAAAATGTACCAAGAGGAACTCACAATTCTAAACATCTATGCCCCAAATGCAAGGGCACCCACATACATAAAAGAAACTTTACTAAACCTTAAAGCATACATTACACCCTATACAATAATAGTGGGAGATTTCAACACCCCACTATCAGCTATGGACAGATCACGGAAACAGAAACTAAACCGAGACACAATGAAACTAACAGAAGTTATGAACCAATTGGACTTAACGGACATCTATAGAATATTTCATCCTAAAACAAAAGAATATACCTTCTTCTCAGTACCTCATGGTACCTTCTCCAAAATAGACCATATAATTGGTCACAAAACAGGCCTCAACAAATACAAAAAGATTGAAATAATCCCTAGTACCGTATCAGAACACCATGGTCTAAGACTCGTCTTTGACATGGACAAAAACAACAGAAAGCCCACATACACTTGGAAACTGAACAATGCTCTACTCAATGATAACTTGGTCAAGGAAGAAATAAAGAAAGAAATTAAAGACTTTTTAGATTTAAATGAAAATGAGGACACATCATATCAAAATTTGTGGGAGTCGTTGAAAGCAGTACTAAGAGGAAAAATCATAGCTCTAAGTGCCCACAAAAAGAAAATGGAATGAACGTACATTAATAAAATGACAGCACACCTGAAAGCCTTAGAACAAAAAGAAGCTAATATACCCAAGAGGAGTAGACAGCAGGAAATAACAAACTCAGGGCTGAATTCAAACAAGCTGAAACTAAAAGAACTATACAAAATATCAACAAAACCAGGGGCTGGTTCTTTGAGAAAATGAACAAGATAGACAAACCCTTAGGCAGACTAACCAAAGGGCGCAGAGACAGTATTCAAATTAATAAAATCAGAACTGAAAAGGGAGACATAACAACAGAAACAGAGGAAATTAAAAAAAAAATCATCAGATCCTACCACAAAGGCCTATACTCAAGAAAATTGGAAAATCTGGATGAAATGGACAATTTTCTAGATAGATACCAGGTACCAAAGTTAAATGAGGAGCAGATAAACCATCTAAACAGTCGCATAACTCCTAAAGAAATAGACACAGTCATTAAAAATCTTCCCACCAAAAAATGTCCGGTGCCAGATGGTTTCAGTGCAGAATTCGTTCAGACCTTCAAGGAAGACCTAATACCAATCCTCTTCAAGCTATTCCATCGAATAGAAACAGAAGGAACACTACCAATTCATTCTATGAAGCTACCATTATACTCATACCTAAACCACAGAAAGACCCAACAAAGAAAGAGAACTACAGACCAATCTCTCTTATGAATATTGATGCAAAAATACTCAATAAAATTCTCGCAAACCGAATCCAACAACACATCAAAACAATTATCCATCAAGATCAAGTAGGCTTTATCCCAGGAATGCAGGGATGGTTCAATATTTGGAAATCCATCAATGTAATCCACTACATAAATAAACTCAAAGAAAAAAACCACATGGTCATCTCACTAGATGCTGGGAAAGCATTTGATGAAATTCAACATCCCTTCATGTTAAAAGTCTTGGAAAGATCAGGAATTCAAGGCCCATACCTAAACATAGTAAAAGCAATATACAGCAAGCCAGTAGCCAACATCAAACTAAATGGAGAGAAACTTGAAGCATTCCCACTAAGATCAGGGACTAGACAAGGCTGCCCACTCTCACCTTACCTATTCAATATAGTACTGGAAGTCCTAGCTAGAGTAATTAGACAACAAAAGGAAGTCAAAGGGATACAGATAGGAATGGAAGAAGTCAAAATTTCACTATTTGCAGATGATATGATAGTATACTTAAGTGACCCTAAAACTTCCACCAGAGAACTCCTAAACCTGATAAACAAATTTAGCAATGTGGCTGGAAATAAAATCAACTCAAACAAATCAGTAGCCTTCCTCTATTCAAAGGATAAACAGGCTGAGAAAGAAATTAGGGAAATGACACCCTTCACAATAGCCACAAATAAAATAAAATATCTTGGAGTGAATCTAACCAAACAAGTGAAAGATCTGTATGACAAGAACATCAAGTCTCTGAAGAAAGAAATAGAAGAAGATCTCAGAAGATGGAAAGATCTCCCATGCTCCTGGATTGGCAGGATTAACTTAGTAAAAATGGCCATCCGGCCAAAAGCAATCTACAGATTCAATGCAATCCCCATCAAAATTCCAAATCAATTCTTCATACAGATAGAAAGAGAAATTTACAAATGCATTTGGAATAACAAAAAACCTAGGATAGCAAGAACTATTCTCAGCAGTAAAAGAACTTCTGGGGGCATCACAATCCATGACCTGAAACTGTACTACACAGCAGTAGTGATTAAAAACTGCATGGTATTGGTACAGAGACAGACAGGAAGATCAATGGAATAGAATTGAAGACACAGAAATGAACCCACACACCTATGGTCACTTGATCTTGGACAAGAAAGCTAAAACCATCCAGTGGAAAAAGGACAGCATTTTCAACAAGTGGTGCTGGCTCAACTGGAGGTCAACATGTAGAAGAATGCAAATTGATCCATTCTTATCCCCTTGTACAAAGCTCAACTCCAAGTGGATAAAGGACCTTCACATAAAGCCAGATACACTGAAACTAATAGAAGAGGAGTTGGGGAAGACCCTCGAATACCTAGGCACAGGGGAAAAGTTCCTGAACAGAACACCAATGGCTTATGCTCTAAGATCAAGAATCGACAAATGGGACCTGATCAAATTGCAAAGCTTCTGTAAGGCAAAGGACACTGTCAACAAGACAAAAAGGCAACCAACAGATTAGGAAAAGATCATTACCAATCCTACATCTGATAGAGGGCTAATATCGAATATATACAAAGAACTCAAGAAATTAGACCCCAAACAACAAAATAACCCCATTAAAAATGGGGTACAGAGCTAAACAAAGAATTCTCAACTGAGGAAACACAAACGGTCGAGAAGCACCTTAAGAAATGCTCAACAGCCTTAGTCATCAGGGAAATGCAAATCAAAACAACACTGAGATACCACCTGACACCAGTCAGAATGGCTAAGATCAAAAATTCAGGTGATAGTAGATGCTGGCGAGGATGTGAAGAAAGAGGAACACTCCTTCATTGTTGGTGGGGTTGCAAGCTGGTACAACCACTCTGGAAGTCAGTCTGGCGGTTCCTCAGAAAATTGGACATAGCACTACCTGAGGACCCAGCTATACCACGCCTGGGCATATACCCAGAAAATGCTCCAACATATAACAAAGACATATGCTCCACTGTGTTCACAGCAGCCTTATTTATAATAGCCAAAAGCTGGAAAGAACCCAGATGCCCTTCAACAGAGGAATGAATACAAAAAATGTGGTACATTTACACAATGGAATATTACTCAGCTATTAAAAAGAATGAATTCGAGAAATTCTTAGGTAAATGGATGGAACTAGAAAATATCATCCTGAGTGAGGTAACCCAATCACAAAAGAACACACATGGCATTTACTCACTGATAAGCCGAGAGTAGCCCAAAAGTTTGAAACAACAAAGATTCAACTACCAGACCACATGAAGCTCATGAAGAAGGAAGAACAACTGTGGATTCCTAGGTCTTTCTTAGAAGGAGTAACTAAACACCCAAGGGAGCAAATATGGAGACAAAGTGTGGGACAGAAACTGAAGGACAGGTTGTATGGAAACCATTCCACCTGGGTATTCATCCCATGTGCAGTCACCAAAAATAGATGCTGATATGGATGACAGAAAGTACATGCTGACAGCAGCCTGATATGGCTGTCTCCTTAGAGGTCCCCCAGAATCTCATATACACAGAGGCAGATACTCACAGCTAACCATTAATCTGATCAAGGGTTCCTAATGGAGAAGTTGTAGAAAAGACTGAAGAAGCCAAAAGGGTTGGTGGCCCCATGAGGAGAGCAACAATACCAACCAACCAGAGCTCCCCAGGGGCTAAACCACCAGCCTAGAAGCACATAGGGAGGGACCAATGACTCCATCTGTATATGTAGGGGAGGATGACCTTGTTGGGCATTGGTGGGATAGGAGATCTTTGGTCCCATTAAGCTCAACACTGCGTCGGGGGGAATCTGAGGGTGGGGAGGTGTGAGTGGGGAGTATGTGGGGGCACACCCTCATAGAAGCAGGAGAAGGGTGGATGGGATAAGGGGTTCCTGGCTGGGGGGGGGAATGGGGTAAGGGGATAAAATTTTAAATATAAATATTATATCCAAAAATAGGGGGAAAAAGACAAGCTGTTAGAACCAAGATCTTTAATAAAATCTCACCCCTCTAAAAAAATTATCTTGATACTAAAATTTGTCTTGAGAATAGTATATTGCAGAATACACAGCCTTGGTGTATCTACTCATCAAGCAAGCTGAACAGACCTGCTCTAACCTCGGAGGTCCGGGAATTCCAACTAAATGCAGTCAAGACACAGTGTCAGAGGCTTATCAATTTACTCTTGCCCCAACCCCTCTTCTAACATCTCAACGCCCATAATCAGCTTGAAAAAGATAATGAAGAGTCAGCACCCCTATTCCCTGGGCTTGGGGATTAAGGTGGTTAATATTGGGCTGTCTTTCTAGGAAAAAGTAGTGGTTTTGTGGGAATAGGGAGGATTAGCTAGGATTTATTGCATAGCCATAACCTATTGGCAGAAATCTGTATAATTATTATCAAGATGAAGTTATAATTTCTTTAAGTGGTACAAAATTTACTTTGATTTCAAATTTAAGATTTTCTATGGTACAAGCTTCTTATTCACATAAAAGTCAGATGAGTATTGATACTCTCATAGGCATTGTGCCTGTATAACACATTTAGGAATACAAGGCCTAGGACCCAGTCCTTCTTTAACTTTTTCAACTAATTTGAGATGGTTAGCCTGTAAGCTAAGGCACTATAGCAAATTCATGGCTTGGAGTTTATTGTTAGGGTGTTTTCTATATTTTATTTAGAAATAGCTGAGAGGAGTTAACAGACAAGAGTCCAGATCACCTTACATGGATAGATGTTTTTCAAAACATCAGAAGTCCCCAGAATTGACGTGACAAACATTTCTGTATTAATGTTCATTTTGATTAGAGACCTGTTTGCTCCTGACAGCTTCCTGTATTGGATTCTAAGAAGAAATTGAGCATCTTTGGAGTTGCTCCAGTTGTGGTGAGACAGCCACTAGGCAAGAATTGCCTCTTTCCATCTACAGACAAATTACTGTCCAGAAAAGGACACACTTGCAGAATAGTCGACTGCTTATATCTGCCTAGACAGAGTAATCAGCCCTTCATAATTCTGTAGCACTAAGGTCTGTCAGATGATCCTGAGCCAGAAGGTTGAAGATCAGATGCTCCAAGAGTTTGTAGTATAGGGACTGTCCAGGTGTTCAGCAGTCTCTATAAATTGGCTAAGTTTTAGAAGCTATACTTTGGGCTTCCCATAATTTCAGTTAACTCAGTCATTCTGGATTTCTGACTGGGATGAAAACTTATAATCTCATAGCCAATCCTGGCTATTTACTTTGAGAGAAAAGATTTGAGTGGATGGTTTTCAGCTGATATTCATTCTAAAGCTAAGGAAAAAAGCCAGGTTCAGAACTAAGTGTTTTAGTTAGGAGAGATGACAGAGGGTCTGGTTAGTCAACAAAATGATGGACTGGGTATTAGGACTATCTTGTACCTCACTGGTACAAATTGGCATAATTATGCTCTAATTGTATTTTGAGAGAAAAGTTTTATTTTAACAGGAAGGGTGATATGTAGGAGGAGCTAAGGTGGGAGGGGTACTGAGAGGAAGAGAAGGAGCAAGGAGAGGAGGGGAAGAAGGAGAGGAGAAGCTAGGTGATGAGAGAAAAGAGAGAGAGGGATATAAAAGCAGTTTTTCACGTGTCTCCACCAATCAAAGATAGTTGATATATCTCGGCTGGGTATGTGGTTACACTTCTGATCGAGCATTACCAAACTTATAAAGCCTTTGATTAACATTTTTAAAAAGTGTATAAATGCAGAAAGAAAAAGGGGGCATGTGATAGGGGTTTTCTGGTGTGGGTGGGGAAAAGGGATGGCATCTGAAATGTAAATAAAATATCCAATAAAAATTTTAAAAAGAATTTTTAAAAAAGGATGCCTCCAGTCTGCATGACACATCCATGTCAACCCTTATTTACCACAGAAAGACCAGAACACACCTTGAATCTAGGAGTGAGCTAAAAAGTAGGCTCCAGATAGGTACATGGAGAGAAATATAGAGAAAAGGTGTTTTAAGAATACAGCATGGCAATGACATTATCGACTCACAGCAGCGGGGTGACTTAAGCAAGTACCCCAAACTGGACTGTACCCCTGACTATACCAGCAAAGACTGGGCAGTTTCTTCAGGAGGCACTACCATTCCCTAAAAGCTGTAGCAATTTGGTGGCTCCTTGGGAGGTTTTTCTCTTCTTATGTGGTGTGGTTACTGAGAAGCTGTGCATGGGCCAGCAGATAATCCCTTACCAGTACACATGCAGTCAACCACAAATAAGCTCAGTGGGACACTTAGAAAAGAAGAAAAGATGCATTACTGCCTAAGGGTAACTTTATAGGAAGAGTTTCATTGGAAGGATGGGAACAAGAAAGTCGGTGAAGTTGTGAAGATGGTGAAAACTAGGCTGAAATTGTATGCAATTGTCATGGAATCAGAGAATAATGCTACTAACACCTACTTGCAAAGTGCTCAGAGATCAGCAAAACTGAATAGAGATGACAAAACTACTCTTCAACAATAACTTTCTCACGTTCCTCTTTAGAAAAATCAGTACTGGCTTTACAAGGCATGTTCAGCATGTGCTATACAGAAGGGAGGGCAGCAGTCACTCCTGAATGCTGCTCTGAGGAATGGTTACCTGTGCCTTTTACCCTACAAAGCCTATACCCAGAAAGCAGGTAAGAGTCAAAATAACAAACCTGTGCAATCATCAAAAGCCTCACACAAGGAATTTTATAATCCAAGAAGACATGCATTCTATGGATGGTATGATTCAAATACTGTCATTGTAAACAAATTACAGACAGGAGACCAAATAGGGACAATTCTATACAGGATAACACTCCCTAAATGTGAATGCATGCAATTATCTGAAAGAACAATCTCTCTTCCCTTAAAAGACACCACAACCAAAAGGATAAAAGGGCATGATCTGGGGTTGCTGACACTGGAATGGACTCCAGGTTCTTCCGAGTTTCAGGAGAGCACATCACATCTTCCAAAACCATCTAGGGATAGAACAATTATACAGCCTGCCTAGAAGACTGACAAGGAGCTCCAAAGTTAAAAATGAGAACATGGAGAAGAATCATGATTTTGCTGAGGTAAAGTCCTGGGAATATCCTGGATTAACAAACAAGGTGTTAAGGGATAGCTAGGCCTGTCTGGAGCATTCCCCGAATCCCCAATCTATGGAGAAATATTTCCTTTGCTAAAACAAGGTCCATGCTACCAAAGTAAGACACATTTTAAGTGACTTAAGGACCATACCATTAAAAATAAAAGTAGAATGATAAACAGAAAGAGATCATTTTCCTTGTCCTCTGACTCATCAGCAAAGTAACCCAAGAACTGTCCTTGTCCTCAGTCCCTTTTTTCCCTGTTTTATTTTTATTTGTTTGCTCTTGCTCGATTGTTTGGTTGGGGTATCTTCCTGGAACAAAAATAAATCATAGTCATACTTTGGGTCTGAACAAGTGTGTGTCTAATTCTCACGACACAGACTCGTCAATATGAAACCCAGTTGTCTCTATTAAGCAACACTGTGTCTGTCTGGCAAGGCTTCTTTTATGATCCAACATATTAGGGCCATAATTACCATTCTTCCTGTACTCAGAGGACTCTGTTCAGGAATGAGTTGTCCAAGACCACCATGTCCTTCCCTACTGGCAGGTTCCTGAGAGAGATGACAAGGGGAAAAGAAGTTAGAGAAGACAGGAATGTATGGGATCACAGTTGCTTACACAAGCTCACAGCTGATGCTACAAAAATTTATTATGAAATTCAGCAGCCTATATGCATTTTTTTCTTGAAAGGAAAAATGGGACAGTTTCAGGCAAAGCTGTCACACAAAGAAATGAAGTCAGATGGAAGTCTACCGAGCAAGGATCCATAATGATACCTGGTTTTAGATTAGCAACTAAGCTTGTTTCCATACATCTGTGCCTCAAAGAACACCCATACAGATCAAGCCCAAATATAGGCTGCAAGGACAGGAAAATAAAACAGAAATGTTCATCAAGGCATGTTGGTCCTGTAATACCCCCACTCATGAGCCAAGCAAGAAGACTCTAGGGAGAAAACTGAAAGAGAAAAAGGCCGGGGGGTGTCTATCTCTCCAGTACTATGAAAACAGAACATGCATCTCTAGATATAACTATGTATGCATCTACAAATGTAGATATATACATCTATATGGATGGATGGATGGATGGATGGATGGAGTGAATGCAACTTGAGGCATGGAGAAACAACTGAAGCTCTCTTTCCTCCATTCAGTATAAATTGAGAGGAAACTTTAAAACTGGGGTTTTCAAAAAACCAAGTATTCCATTATAGTGCCAGAAATATAGATGGCTGATGAAGGAGGACTGCTAAGCTCAAGAATTTAAGTCCTACCTAAAAAACCTACTGGGACCTGCCATCACGGACAAATGAAGGGATCTATTTGTAAGGACCATGAATAGCTATGAAGGCCCCCACCCTCTAGATGCACTTCTAAATTCAGCTAGCTCAAATATTCCCTTCATCTATTAGCAAATTTTCCACAATTACCCTAAACATATGAGTATGCATGGTCTTCCCGATATCTTACCAGGCCACAATTTTTTCTAGGAGATATGATAGGAGCTTTCAGTATAATAAAAAGGATCTCCACTTTTATTGACATGAGTAACTTTCCAATTAAAACTTACACAGCTAACTGATCATAAGATGTGGATCCTGTGGTTGCCAAGTACAGAGACATCCATGACATTGTATACTTAAAAAACACCAACACAGACCAGACTTTTGGTTCACAGAGGTACCAGAGGAACTTACTTATGATTGATAACCAATGGTTAGCTGAAAAGCACACAACTAACTACCTTTTAACATAGACTAAACAGGAGGACATTTCCTTATCACTTCTCTGGTGAGTGTTCTATTACACTCTACTTGCAAAGTAGGCACAAGAGAAAGATTTAACAAGGGCAAAGAGCTGGGAAGGGGAAGATGCTACAACAGAAAAACAGATAATTGTGGAGAAGAAGAGTAAAAAAAAAAAAAAACGGTCCTGTATTTGCAAATGGGTCATAGAGAGGAAGTGGGTGGGAACGTGATAAAACTATGGTAAGGCATGAGATCGGCCTAGTACAAGAAGGGGGAATAGGCCGGGCAGTGGTGCTGCAGGAATGCCTTTAATCCCAGCACTTGAGAGGCAGAGGCAGGTGGGCAGGTGGATTTCTGAGTTCAAGTCCAGCCCTGTCTACAAAGTGAGGTCCAGGACAGCCAGGGCTACACAGAGAAACCCTGTGTTGAAAAAAAAAAAAAAAAAAAAAAAAAAAAAGAAAAAGGAAAAACAAAAATAAAAGGAGAAGGGGGGATAGGCCTGGAGCATTGTAGGAATGTGGAAACGTGTGGGGAAAGGTTGAGAAAGGGTAAAAAGTGAAGGTAAAAGGGTCCGGTGGAGGAGACACACAAAAGAAGAAAAAGTGTTTGAAAGAGGAGTAAGTTCCAGAAGAAATAAAAAGGATGCACAACAGGGAACGGGGAAAAGATAGCCAATGGAAGATATGGAAAAGCTTTGAATTTGCACATCTGGCCCTGATGACTGAGCTAGATTCAATCCCAATATTCCTGGAGCAGAAATAGGGCCATCTCTGAGTTCCAGGCAACCCTGGTAATAAACAGACCCTTTCTCAAGAAACAAGTAACTTTGATGTGAATGGTGACAAGGTCAACATCTACCATCACAGTTGCAACCTCCACCACCACCACAACCACCAGTACCAACAACACCAGCACTACCATTAACATCACCGCCAGAAACACCAAAACAACAACAAGAAATGAGATAATAGGAGAAAACTAATTGAGGTTGGAAGGACAAAGTGGGTTAGGAAGCTGGAAAGTGGAGATAAAGAAAAACTGTCTTGTACATGGGACAGTGATTTAGAGTGTTTTAAATGGGAAAATAAAAATACAACAATGGGAGGAAAGCATAAAGGCAGAAGGAACAAAGGACAGGCACTCAAAGTAGGGAAGAGAGAAAGGAAATGGGGACAAAGACATAGCCATTAAGTAGAGAAATAGGCTGAGGATGTGGAGAAAGAGGGAGAAAGATGGAGTTAGGAATGGAGCAGAAGAGGAGACAGCACAGGTCAAAAAACACAGGTATGGAACAAGACAATGGTCAAAAAAGGACAGGATGGGACAAAGAATAGGAAGGCAGGAAAGATACTAGGAAAGAAAAAAAAAAAAAAACAGAAAGGCATGGACCGTACAAAATCAGAAGAAAATATAACCACTGTTCCCCAACATCAACCAGCACTTGGGAGGTAGCAGCCAGTGAAAAGAAAGTGGACATCCATGAGTTCTGGCCACACAGAACAAAGGATCTAACTAAGGAATGAACAGAGGAACAAAGAAACTAACATGATTAATATCAATGCATCAAACCAACCATCCATCCACATCCATCCATCCATCCATCCATCCATCCATCCATCCATCCATCCATACCTCTACAAGCAAATACAGGCTGGGTACTCCATATCTGAAAAGCATAAATACAGTGCAAGGCTTACAATTTGTGGCAGACTTATACCACCTGGACTGAGGACTGGATGCAAGAAGATAGATAATTGTAGGCCACTCTAAGAAAAATAAAAAAGCTAGCTTAAGCAAGAGCAAGTTGCTGCAGAAGATAGTAAGCTTGGGTAAAAGACTAAGTTCCAATCCCAAACTCACATGGTGGAAGGAAATAGTCTACTCTCCTGTAAATTCTCATATAAAGCAAGCTGAAAGTTCTGCATGCATGTGTATTTGTATATACAATAGGAACACACTTTAAAAAGAAGATACCTTGCACCAGCCCCAGGATTCGCACTTATACCCAAAAACTTTGGAAAGGCTGATGAAGGAAACTGCTTAAGTGAATGAATTAAACACCTACCTAAGGAAACCCACTGAAACCTAATATCACAGGTCCCATGAATGAAGTCTGTCTGCAAAGGTGATGACGACTTTGAATTGATGGGAACATTTCTGCTATAGTCACTCCTCATTACAGAAATTCAGCTAGCATCTAATATTACCCTGTTGAATCTCCCTTACAGGTTCTTCTTGAGTTACCAAGAATACAATTGTTAAAGCAGGTCCTCCTATTTAATCCTGAGAGAGCAAGGATTGGGGCAGGGAGGCTCAGATAAGCTTCACCTTCCATCCCAGTAACCCAGGGAACAGGACAGAATGGGGAGTGAGAGAGTGAAAGACTGGACAGGTACAAGGCAGAGCCTACAGAGGAGGCAATGTTTAGGGAACATGCTAAAAGGTGTGAAGTGACGCTGTAGGAGAGAAGGAAGACAGGAAGAGGACCATGGAGAGAGAAAAACCTGGGAAGGAAACCTGCTCCTCACACTCACCAACAAGCAGCTAAACAACACTGAAAACGTCTCCCTGGGAAGGCTGGTCTTCTCCCCTCTAAATACATGAGAAAGCCCATGGACGCAGGAAAGGCCCCACCACCACATCCCCTGGGTTGAGGGAGAAGTCAATGAAAAAGAAAGTTCCAGGGGCCCTCAAAGGGCACACTGGAAGGAGAGGAGAAAAGTGAGGGGACACTGAGGAGACGAGGGCCGAATCCCTAGAAACATTCTACTCACTGCCATGGTGAGCAGAGGGATCCACTGGGCCGAACCCCACACTTGGAATCGAAGGAGGAGGCCCTCAACTCGGAGAATGTCCACAAGCCAGGCGCGAAAGCCCTGTTAAGGCCTCAGCACCTCGGCGCCACAGCCTCTGGCCCAACGGCCCAAGCTGCCAATCACACAACAGGGATTTCTGGGAACCGGAAGTGAGCTACCTCCTCTACCGCCCCCTATAGGCGGGTCTTAAAAGGAGCCTGCCGACCAAGGAAAGGAACCCAGATGCAGATTTGCAGGAAGTCAGCTCCAGGTTGCCAAGTACAGAGACACCCGTGATGGGGGACTCTTAAAATAGCAAGACAAACCCTTTCAGCTCCTTGAGTCTTCTCTCTAACTCCTCCATTGGAAACCCCATGGTCAGGAAGGAGCTGAAAAGGTTTGTGGCCGCATGAGGAGAGCAACAATACCAACCAACCAGAGCTCCCCAGGGTGTAAACCACCAGCCTGGTAGCACATAGGGAGGGACCCGTGACTCCAGCTGTATATGTAGGGGAGGATGGCCGTTCCGGCATAGGTGGGAGAGGAAATCCTTGGTCCCATGAAGGCTGAACACTGAGTGGGGCTTAGGTGGGGACACATCCTCATAGAAGCAGGAGGAGGGGGGATGGCATAGGGGGTTGCTGGGTGGGGGGGAAAGGGGTAAGGGGATATAATCTGAAATGTAAATATAATATCCAATAAAAAGAAAGAAGAAAAAACACCAAGACAGACTGGACTTAGGTCACAGAGTTATTAGAAGAACTTACATGTGATTGATAACCAAAGGTTAGTTGAAAAGCACAGAGCTACCTGTTAACATGGACTAAACAGGAAGAATTTTCCTTATTGCTTCTCCGCTGAGAGTTCTATTACAAACACTCTACTTGCAAAGTAGGCACCATAGAAAGATTTAAAAAGCCATGAAATTCCTATGACACTTCCAAAGCTACAATTTGTCCATAAATCACAATATCCTAATTAATAAAACTTCTACTGCAAGGTTCTACCTACAGGAAGTCTAGTACCTAGGGCAGAATAACATTCTGTTTCAATGGACTATATTCCTTAGTCTAATTTCTTGCCATATCCCAAAGCATTTTTACTTTGCATCAGTGGAGACAATTCCATTATCTGCAGATAACCAAAATATACACACAGTGGCAAACACCACCATTATATACAGGTTCTAATATAGGTATTTTGTTGTTGTTGTTGTTGTTGTTGTTTCCTAAAAGGCAAACACAGATGAGGTTCCTATAGGAAAGGGTCCAAAACAGAATACAGCTGTGGAGTCAGGGAGTCCTTGATGCCTATGCTCAGAAAATATTTACACACATATAGTAAATGTCATATTTGTGATAATTAACCAAATACTCATAAACAATGCATTTGGAACATAAAAAGATAAATAAAAATTCCAAATGACTGAATAAAACATAAGTAAGTGATAATCCTCACAGGTTTTCCACATAAGAGGGTGGATAACAACATGAGAAACACACATGTAAGAAGAATATGTATATTTCAGGGTGATAAAAAGCCAACCCCTGCAATTCTAGCACTATGAAGGAAGGCATACCCCTGTAATCCCTGCACTACAAAGGGGGCAGCATTTGGATCAGGAGCTCAGGACAGATACTAATCTCAAAGTTGTGCTTCCTGAGAAAAATAAAATCTGACCAGATTGGGCATGGTGGTGCACTAGGAAATTGCAGCATTACAGAAGCTGTGGGGAGGGTATATAGGCTTTCAGTCCAGCCAAGGACACAATAAGACAATGTCACACAACCTGTTTTAGATGCAGGGCAATTTGAAGCATGGTATCAGACATTAACAAAGACCTGATTCAAAATAACGATGTAAAAACAGGACATTTTCTACTCTGAAAATTTGCAGGTTTATCTTTGCCCTCAGAAAAAAATCTACAAACTCCTAGAAAAATCAAGGGGACAACACTGTAAGAGGCTTGGTAGCAAACATGACAAACATTTTCAATCCAAAACCCAATAGGGTGTATCGAAAGAATCAACTCCAGAAAGGTCAGAAAGATCTCATTGGAAATCTTTATGCCTGCCTGAAGCATAGGGTTCTGTATCCCCAAGGACACACATAAAAAGAAGAAATATGAAATAAACTCTATACTTATCTTTATGTATACCTATCTCCATCCCTCCCCTCCCTGCCTGCCACCCTGTGTCTTTCTATCTCTGCTCTGTTGCTCTGTCTCTCTGTCTCTGTGTGGTATGTGTGAGACTCTTTTTATCTCTGTGTCTCTCCCTTTTGTGTCTCTGTGTGTCTGTCTCTCTTGCTCTCTCACTGTGTGTGTGTGATTTTTATCTCTGTGTCTCTCCCTTTTGTGTCTCTGTGTGTCTGTCTCTCTTGCTCTCTCACTGTGTATGTGTGTGTGTGTGTGTGTGTGTGTGTGTGTGTGTGTGTGTGTGTTATATGCTAACTTGGGTATCTCTTACACAACACAAAAAGATATACAGGCTGACAATCATGGAGACATACAAGACAAAGGACATACGTACACCATAGAGAGAGACAAACACACTCACACAAACACACTCTATTCAAAAATCAAACAAGACATGGGTTGTTATTGAATACAGGCTCTAAATACCATACTCAAATGATATGGGACATCTATACTTCAAAAGTCATAAAATATAGCAAAAACGCCTGCTGAAGCTAAGAAAATAGATTCAAAGAAACATTTAATAATGTTTTCACTGGAAACTGACTATCAACACCTGATCCATCCCTGATCATAAACAGCAAACAGGATATACACATAGCTATACTACTTGTACTCCAAAAATATACCCACACAGAAAAACTGGAGACCTAAGTATGGGAACAAATGTGGAGAAGTGCAGAGGTTAAAAAGCAGACAAGGTAGGAAAAGGGAGAGAGATGGCAAAGAGTGTTCAAAAACCTGGAAAAGACACTGGGAAAAACTAAAGGTAGAGGAAAGGAGAAATTGAGGTTGGAAAGACAGAAGGCAATAGGGGGAATGAGGAGGAGCAGGGGCAAGAGAGTGGGGGGGACAAGGGGATGGTAGGAGAGCAAGGATGGGGCAGGGAGGAAGCAGATAAGCTTCACCTTCCACCAGGAGCCTCAGGGAAAAGGACACAAGGGGAGAGAGAGAGAGAGAAAGACCTGGGCGGGAGGGGCAGAGCTCTGAAGGAGGCAGAGTGGAGGGAAGAACAAATAGGTGTGAAAACGCTGTAGGAGTGAGAGGAAGCAGAACATATATATTTTTATATGTAAGTGTGTCACAGAGAGAAATCGGGTGGGAGCTTGATAAAGGCTAGAGATCAGCCCAAAGCAAGAAGAGGGAATAGGCTTGGAGTAATGGTTGCATGTGGGAATGTGGAAGTGTGTGGGGAAGGTTTGAGAAAGGGTAAACTTGAAAGAAACAGAGTCTGGTTGTGATGACATACAAAAGGAAGAAGAGGGTTTGGAAGAGCAGCAAATTCCAGAAGACAGGAAAAGGGTGGACAACAGGGATAGGACTGTCAAAGGGAGAAATGGAAATGCTTTGAAATTACACATCTGGCCTTGATGACTGACCAAGATTCCCTCCTAATATTCGTGAAGCAAAAATAGGGCCATCTCTGAGTTCCAGACAACCCTGGTAACATACAGACCCTATCTCAAGAAACAGCTAACTGTGATGTATATGGTTGTACAGCCCACAACAGCAGAAGCAGCAGCAGCAGCAGCAGCAGCACCACCACCACCACCACCACCACCACCAAAAAACAAAACAAATAAAGAAACAAAAAAACACAAAAAATTAAAAAAGACAATAGTAAAAAAATAATGGAGGCTGGAATGGTAAAAATGGAAGCTGGAAAGTGGGGATAAAGGAAAACTGTCTTGCACATGGAACAATTGAGTAGAGTGTTTTAAATGGGAACATAAACTTTCAGTAACAATGTTGGGGAGGATAAAGGCAGAAGGGATGAAAGGCAGGCACTCAAAGTGGGGAAGTGTGACAAAAAATGGGGACAAAAAAATAGCCATTAAAGGAGGTATAGGCTGAAGATATGGGGAAAGAGGGAGAAAGAAAAAATGTAACAACTGGGCAGAAGAGGAGAAGGCACAGGTCAAAAGTCACAGGTGTGAGTCAAAAGAATGGACAGGAGGGGGATAAAAATTGGATAGGAAGAAAAGATATTGTGGAGGAGAATAGGGCAAGGGATAAAAAACAGATCTTGAATGTACAAAATCAGGAGAAAAATTTAATCACTGTTGCCTGATAGCATCCAGCTCTTGGGAGGTAGCAGCCAGCAGAGCAAAGTCAGAAATCCATGAGTTCTGGCCACACAGAACAAAGGATCTAATTCAGCAATGAAAAGAGAAATGAAATAACTAACAAGATGAACATCAATCCTTCCATCCATCTATCCATCCACCAACTCATCTGTCCATCCAGCCAACCATGCATACATCCATCTACCCAATACTGTCCAGGCTGATACAGCAGGGTTCTTCATATCTGAAAAACATAAATACAGTTAGAGCCTTATAATGATGTGGCAAAGAACAACTGGATGCAAGAAGAGAGATAATTGTAGACCACTCTAAGAAGAATATCTAAAGGATGGCTCAGGCAAGAGCATGTTGCTGCAGCAGACATAAATCCTGGGCAACAAGGCTAAAGTTCAAACCCCAAACTCACATGGTGGAAGGAAATAGTCTACTCGCCTCTAAATTCTCATATAAAGATGACAAGTTTAAAGGGTTCTGCATGCATGTGTATGTTATATTTACAATACCACACACAAGCACATAGAGAAGACCTCATGCACCTGCCAAAGCACACTCTCACCTACACCCACAGACACCTACCTCCCTAGGACTCATGAAATGTTAGATTTTTTTTTTAAAACTTAGAAAAGAGGTAGGGATTTGAATAATAATGGACCCCAAAGGCTGAAAGATTTCAATAGGGAGTGGCACTTTTTGAAATGATTAATAGGTCTGGTCTGGTTGGAGGAAGTGTGTCTGTGGAGGTCTGATGAGCTTTGAGGTTTCAGAAAGCCCATTCAGAGTCCAGAGTCTGGGCCTTATATATTACAGAAGCTTCTGGGAACTCAAAACAACATCCTATCTATATCTGCAACCCTGCAGAGTATCTAGGATTCCTCCTGCTTATTGGCACTTCTTGAGCCTCTGTGAGAGAAGCAGCTTTCAACAGTGGGCAGCAATAATGCACAGGCCCCTAACAGGTCAACAGGCTGAAAAGGAGTTAAGTTTGGATGAGCTCTACACGGCATGACACATCCATGTCACCTCTTATTTGTCATAGAAAGACTAGAACATGTCTTTAGTCTGGGAGTGAACTGGAATGTACACATAGAACAGGCACATCGAGAGAAATATGGGAAACAGTGTTTTAAGAACACAGCATGGCAAAGACATCTGTCAACTCACAGCAGCTCAGTGACCTAAGCAAGAACCCCAAACTAGTCTACACCCTTCGATATACAAGGACTGTGCAGGTGTTCTTCAGGAGGTACTACTCCTTCCCCAAGGTCTGTGGCAAGTTGGTATCTCCTCCAGGAGGCTTTCCTCTTCTTCCCTGGTGTGGTTACTCAGAAGCTGCCCATGGGACAGCAGGTAATCCTCCACCAGCACTTATGTAAGGAACTTTAAATGAGCTCAGTAGGACACATAGAAATCAGAGAAAATTGTATTACTCACTTTGAGTAATTTTATGCAATGTTATAGTGGTAGGAGGGAACTAGAAAGTGTATGAAGCTGTTAAAATGATAAAAAAAAAAACCTAAGCTATACATGTATGGAATCTTCAAGGAATAAGAGGATAATATCACCAACACCTACTTTCAAAAAGCTCACAGCTTAGCAAAACTGAATAGTCTACTACCACTGAGAGAGGAGAAGACTTATGGCAATCAGGAACATCCATGGTCACCTAGATGTGACTTCATGACAATCAGACACCTTACAGCCAGCTATCCAGGGAACCAGTGAGGATACATGTCATCTCTAGTGGCCCAAGTGGGGCCAGCATCACTCTGTGTCTATCCCTTTGCACATGCACCATGGACTCTATCACATGTCTCTTTTTATATGCAACATGGTCTCATTAAAAGCCTCCGTCTCCCTGCCCCCTCTCTTCTTTTTTCCCCTTTCCCAGAGCCTCCCTCCATTTCCTCTCCCAATAAACCTTCCAAGACCTGCGGTGTGGTATGATTTTGTTCGGACATGCTGCACAGTTCTATCTGTGGATCTGAGCCTCTGATCGTGGACTCCTGTGTTCTAGGTCCTGTTGCCACAGGGGAGCACAGTTTCATAGTCCTGTTTCCACATGGGGTGGCCATTGCTGTGTGGGACAAGCCCACAGGCCAGGACTCCCATCCCTACAAGACCACTTACTATCCAGGCTCACCTTCTGGCCATCAGATTTCTAGACATCTCTATCCAAACACCAGCACACTGGTAAGCTTCTCACCATGATCAGCATCAACTATTTCAGGTGCCAAGAGAGGGCTGGCCACTGTCTAGTGTCCCTGAAGATGAATGTATCCACAGTCTGCACGAATGACCCTTCTCACAGACTCTTTGTCTTAGGACCTCTTCCCTTGGGCGAGATATCTCTCTCCTTCAGATAGTTTCTCTCCCACACTGCTTGAAAATCCTAGGCTTAGGTGAACCATTCTTCCTTGGGCACTGGCCTTCAGCTCAGTCCCTAGTTGCCACATGACAACCTGGTAATCTAGCCTGGCTGCTTGTTCTCAGTTATTAAATTTATCCTCAGAATGCTACAAGTGGTAAAAGGAATAACTCCTACTCTCACTCAATAGGTATCTCATCTTTATCTGTACCTCCAGGCTCCCCACCAGGATGCCTCATGGAAAACCTCTAAAACTAGAGCCTGATTCAAATTCTTCCAGATTTATCCACTTTTGCAATCAGGTTTGGCCCCAATACACACTAGATAATGTCTCTAAATGGTCATTTAATGACACTTTTGATCCTACTATTTTTTGAAAAGGCTTCAAATTATTTTAATAAGGTGATGCTGCATTACTCAGAAAAATTTTCAAACTGAAGGTATCAGGAATAAATCATCATACACCAATAAAAAATGCACAGCGTAACTACCCAAGATAGGCAAGACTAAGAGCTATGGTCAGACTTTCAACACAAAGCAACCCTGTTCCCAAGATTGTACTAGGCCTATCAAGAAAAGCTGTGAACAGCAACATCAGTGACACAGAAGTGTAGTCCTTACCCAAGGAAAAGATGGAGGCAAATTAACACAAGAGATTTTTAAGATATATTAAAATGAAAATCTCTAAGAGAAAATGTCTTCCTTAGGACATGAAGGGGTCATATATGAGATATAACAGAACCATATGTAAGCTGTAACCTCTGTGGACATTTGTCTGAATTCTCACCTGGGAGTGAATGCAGGAATGGGACTAGGTTATTGGAGGATGGTTAGGTTTTGTGGTATATGTGGCAGTGTCTCTGGGGTTGAGGGAAATAAAGATGAGAAAGTAATTAAAACACGGTGTGGGGGGGGGGATTGTCAAGATTAATAAAGCTCTGAGTCCAAAGAACTGTGGGCAGAGGCATCAGGGTTAGAGAGGACTGGGAGGCAGACACTTTGCTGTGTTCAAATCTAAGTCAAGGGTGCAAAACTGCAGAGCAATAAAACCTTTAACCTGGAGAAGCAGAATCATACTCCAAGGAAGCATCATCAACATCAGCAGCAGCAGCAGCAGCCACCACCCCTACCAAAACCTGCAAATGGACAGCAGGCTAGCAGCCAGAATGAAGGCTTGACTACTGACCTGAAGAATTTTAGGAAACCAGGAGAGAAGACCTTTACCCAGTGTAGCTGTCTCTTTGTGGGCAGTCTTCCCCCTGGCATCACTGAGGAGGAAATGGGGAAACTTTTTGAGAAATATGGAAAAGCAGGGGAAGATTTCATTCCTAAAGATAAAGGCCTTGGCTTTATTTGCTTGGAAACACGCACCCTAGTGGAAATTGCCAAAGTGGAGCTGGACAATGTGCCACTCTGTGGAAAGCAGCTGTGAGTGCACGTTGCCTGTCACAGTGCATCCCTTACAGTCTGCAACCTTCCTCAGTACGTGTCTAACAAACTGTTGGAAGAAGTCTTTTCTGTGTTTGGCCAGGTAGAGAGGGCTGTAGTCATTGTGAATGACTGAGGAAGGCATTGTTGAGTTCTCAGGGAAACCAGCTGCTCAGAAAGATCTGGACAGATGCAGTGAAGGCTCCTTCTTGCTAACCACATTTCCTCAGGCTGTGACTATGGAGCCTATGAACCAGTTAAATGATGAAGAGGGACTTCCAGAGAAGCTGGTTATAAAGAACCAACAATTTCACAAGGAGAGAGAAGAGCCACCCAGATTTGCACAACCTGTGTCCTTTGAGTATGAGTATGCCATGTGCTGGAAGGCACTCATTGGGATGAAGAAGCAACAGCAGGATCAAGTGGACTGGAACATCAAGGAGGCTCATGAGAAGCTGAAGATGGAGATAAAGGCAGTGCCCCATGAGCACCATGTTATGCTAATGAGGCAGGATTTAATGAGATGTCAAGAAGAGCTTCAGAGGATGGAGGAGCTGCATAACCAAGAGGTTCAGAAATGAAAGCAGTTACAACTCAGGCAGGAAGAGGAACACAGGCACCATGAGGAAGAGATGCGGCAACAAGAAGAAATAATGCAACTACAATAGGAAGGATTCAAGGGAACTTTCCCTGATGTGGTACATCTCCCATGTGCCTATGATGTGAGAGAACAAGAAATATGGATGGGCCAAATGGCTATGGGAGGTGCTACAGGCATAAACAATAGAGGTGCCATATCCCCTACTCCTGTGCCACCTGGTACTCCAGCTCCTCCAGGACCTGCCACTATGATGCCAGATGGAACCTTTGGATTGACCCCAACAACAACCAAGCCAAGCTGCTACAATGGAAGGAGTTGGAGCAATTGGTAGAACTCCTCCTGCATTCAGCCATCCAGTTCCTGCTTAATTTGCTCCAAATAAATGCTGCAAATATTAGATAAAGTTGCATTGTCTAGTTTCCTGCAGCCCTTAAAAGAAGGGCCCTTTTTGGACTAACCAGAATTTTACCCTGAAAAAGTGTTAGGGGTTCTTCCCAATAGATAGGTCTTCCCTGCTTGTACTACTCTAGAGAGTATGCTTGAAGGCAGATGGCAAGGGGGGGTGGTATTTAAGAAGTCAAATCTGTGGTATAGTGCATTATCAAGTCTGCCTGGTGTGTTCCTGAAAATATATTGATCTTTGAGGGCCTAGAGAACCATAGGAAAATGATCCTACTATTTTAAAGGATCTTTATAATTTTTGCCAGCAATCCTGAAAATGGAAAGAGGTTCTCAATGCCCATGTTTTTACTCATCTTTGCTGCAAACCTTCCCTTTGCTTCTCCTGTTCCAAATCACTCCTTCTAGCTATGAAATCTCATCCAGACAAAACTTCTACTATCATTGATGCAGCTAACAAACCTCCTCCTTACCATCCCTAAACTGCCTCTACAACCTCTCATGCTTTCCTGACCTCCCCAGCTTCCTCATTTTACCAGACTTCTCCAGAGCCTCCTCAACCCTGCTTCTCCAGACTCTTCCCTTCCCTTCCCAACTATAGGGCACTTTAGAAGTCCTACACTGGCAACCTCCTTTCAGCCCTCTAACCATTCACTATCTACACTCAACCCCCACAACTTCTTCCTCCACTCACCCTAACCCAGTTTTGCTTCTTCCTTTGAGGGAAGTCACTGGGATAGATGGTCTAATTAGTGTACATGTTCCCTTACTTGATTCTTTGAAGTTTTGCTGACCTACCTCTCCTTCTCATTTCCCTACTGTTGGGGTAGGAGAACAGCCTTACCAACCTCATCAGATACCCTCACTTAGACTTTAGGGGTGTTCCTCTCACCCATTCCTTTTAGGTAGCACCAATATATCCTGTACCATTATTGGGAAGGGATCTTCTAGCTAAAGCTGGAACTTCTGTTTCTTTTGCTCTCCCCATTTGCCTAAACCCAAACTCTTCCTTCTTCTAACCACCCAAACCTGCTAACTCTACCATGTCATTTCCCTAAGTCTGGGAGGTCCAGAACCTTACTGTTGCTAAATACCATTCTCCTGTTGTCATCCAATTACAAGACCCTACCAAGTACATCACCCAAGCTGAATACCCCCTCTCTCTCTCTCTCTCTCTCTCTCTCTCTCTCTCTCTCTCTCTCTCTCTCTCTCTCTCTCTCTCTCTCCTTCTCTCCAGACCCTCAGGGGACTTAAACCTATTATCTCTAACCTCCTAAGAAAAAGCTCCTCAGTCCTGTCTTCCCCTTTCAACACTCCTATATTAGCAGTTGAAAAAACACAAAACACAATGGTACCTATCACCTGGTTCAAAAATCTCAGGCTCCTTAATTCTGCAGTGGTTCCTCTCCACCCTGTTGTGGCTAACCCTTACATACTTCTTTCCACTATCCCCTTGGGAACATCTCATTTTTCAATCCTAGATCTCAAGGATGGATTCTTTTTTATCCCCTTAGATGTGCAGTCACAAAACATCTTTGCCATTACCTGGACTGACCCTGATACCCACTTTTCTACCCAACTCACCTGGACTGTTCTACCTCAGGGATTCAGAGACAGCCCACATCTGCTTGGCCAGGCTCTGACTTCTGACCTATTCTCTCTGTCTCTCCCTAAATCTAAGATTATTCATTATGTTGATAATATTCTCTTCTGTCTGTCTCTAGAAATCAGCCAAATTAACACCCATGGCCTTCTAGTTTCCTGCCCAGTCAATGCTACAGAATCTCACCTTCTAAAGTCTACTTGTCCACTCCTCAGGTCACCTATTTGGGACTAAAAATTACCCCAACCCACAACGCCATTACTTAGAAAAAAATCTAACTCAGTCTCTAACAGTCCCCTCTACAAAGGAAGAGATTTGATCATTCCCAGGAATCACTAATTTTTTTAATATTCCTGAGTTCCTTCCTTTAACCTCCTTTCCTAGCCCTTGTATGAAGCAGCATTAGGACCCACCCATGAACCTCTTCTGAAACCTGTTACCAAGCATTTTCAAAGTCCCAACAGGCCCTCTGCAGACCTCAAGACCTCCTTGACCTAACCTGACCCTTCTCCCTCTATGTAACAGAAAAGGAGGGATATACCCTTGGAGTCCTAGGCCACCAACTTGGACCGTCTTTTGCACCAGTAGCATACTTATAAAAAAACTAGACCTAACCATCCAGGGATGGGCATCTGGTATACATACTTTAGTACCCACTGAACTACTTATTTGAGAGTCCAAAAACTAGCCTTTGGGTTACCTATCACTGTCTTTTCTACTCATAACCTGTCACAGTTCCTAACTTAAAAAGGCTTATAAACACTACCTCACTCCAGGGTTCTTTCCCTTCAGGTAGCATTAATAAAAGACTCTATACTTACTTTCCAATCATGCCCACCTTGTAATATTTCCATCTTTTTCCTTAACCAAATGCTGACTTCTCCTTATCCCACTCCTGCACTCAAACCTTAGAAAAACTATTACTCCATCTTTGACACACACAGGAGGGCACACTGCCTCAGGCCATCTCTGCCCAGTATACACATGGCAGCTCCTTTTTACATGAAGGAGCCAAAAGAGCAGACTATGCTATAGTGTCAGACACAGAGATGGTTGAGGCAAAGGCCCTCTATACCTACACCACTAATCAATAAGCTGAACTGATACCACTTATTCAAGCCTATAAACTGCTAAGGGACAATCCCTAAACATCTATACAGACTCCAAATATGCTTTCCATATCCTCCTGACCCATGCTACTATCTGGAGGGAGCTCAGGTTACTTAGGACAAAAGGAAGATCAGTAACTAATGCCAACCAAATTATGGCCATGATAAAAGGCCTCCCTGGCATCTTCCCATAACTATTGTAATTGTCCATTGCAGGTCCCATCAGACAAATGACTCTATTATCTCCAAAGCAAACCACCAAGGCAGCTAGCGTTGTGGCCCTTAGGGGCCCAGACTGTTTCATCCACCACAGGACATTCTCATTCCACAACCCACTTCTCTTCACTAACCCAGACACTCATCAAACTCCTTCCTATCTCCACCAGCTTTTCTATCCTAACAGCCAAGCATTATCTTATTTTGTTAAGACCCATCTACCGACTACCCTTGAGGACTTATGTTTCTTAATATCTATCACTGACTCTTGCAAAATCTGTCAGATGTCAGACCCCAACTCCAGGTACCATAGCACCCCTTTTCCTACCCACCAAGCTAGGGGTTCCCTCCCTGGAACTGACTGGCAACTTTACTTTACCCACATGCCCACTAGCAAACATTCCAAGTACCTCCTGATCTTGGTGGACACCTTCTCAGTATGGGTGGAGGCATTCTCTACCACAAACAAAAGGGCTCAGAGCATCTCTGATCTTATCCTTCGAGAGATCATTCCTTGATTTAGAATCCCAGCTTCTCTCTAATCAGACAATGTTCCCAAATTCACCTGCCAAGTTTCTCAAACTATATCTAAAGCCCTCAACATCCCTTAGTATTTTCATATTCCCTATCACCCCAAGTCTTCAGGAAAGATAGAATGGACTAACCACTCCCTAAAAGCCATTCTTGCCAAATTGTCGCAGAAACTTCACCTTGATTGGGTAAAACTCAATTTGGCTAAAACTCGATTTGGGTAAAACTCAACACAAAAGAACACACATGGCATGTACTCATTAATAAGTAGATATTAGCCCAAAAGTTTACAGTACCCAAGATACAACACACAGACCATATAGAGTGTAGAAGGAAGACTAGGGTGTTAATGCTTCAGTCCTGCATTAGGGTGCAGGGGGCAGACAGGATGATTGTTAGAGGTGAAAGGGGAGGGGAAGCAGGGAGGGAGAAAGGAGGTGGAGGAAATAAGGGTGGCAGTATCAGGTACTAGAGGAGCTGTGAGAAAGGTACCGAGGGACAGGAAATCAAACAAAATAGGTAGCAGGTTGTATAAGGAACTGGGGATAGTCACTGGAAAGTCCCAGACACAAGAGAACATAAGGCTCCCAGGACCCAATGGGAGTGGCTTTAGCTGAAATGCACAGAGAAGGAGGAGACAGAACCTGTGAAGACCACGTCCAGTATATAGGCACAGCCCCTTGTCGAGGGATGAGGCCACCCACCCATCTCAAATGTTTTTTAACCTAGAAATGTTCCTGTCCAAAGGAAGAACAGGAACAAAAACTGGAACAGAGACTGAAGAAAGGGCCAACTGGGACAGCCCCACCTGGGAATCCATTATATCTGCAGACACCAAACCCAGCACTGATGCCATGGTGAAGACTCACTTGCTCATGAAAACCTGATGTGGTGGTTCCTTGGGAAGTCTGGCCAGCAACTGACCAATGCAGAGGTGGATGCTTGCAGCCAACAATCAGACTGAGCTCAGGGAACCTGGTGTCAGAGCTGGCTGGTGGAAGGACTGGAGCAGCGGGGGATTGCAACCCCATAGGAAGAACAATGGGCTGGCCTGACCACCCAGTTCCCCCAGAGTCTAGATCACCAACCAAGAAGTACATGGAGGGATCCATGGCTCCAGATACATGTGTAGCAGAGGATGGCCTTGCCTGACAGCAATGGGAGGGGAGACCCTGTGTCCCAGGGAGGTTTGATGCCCCAACACAGGGGTATTCTGGAGCAGTGGGACAGAAGAATATGGGTGTGGGAGTACCCTTATACAGGAAAAAGGGATAGGGGAAGGCAGATGTGGGATGGGTGACTGGTGGAGGAGTAACTGGGAAGTGGAATATCATGGGATGCAGGTTTAGTAGAGGGGGTAAGCAGGAAGTGGGATATCATTAGAGATGTAGACAAATGGAATGATTAATATTAATATAAGAAATGGCCAGATGAATATGGGATGCATTGGTCTTGTCAGACACATATGTTAGGATCATAGACCAATCACCTCTTCTATAAGTGATGCAAGACCCTCTTCTTCTATATTCAGGACTCATAGAATCCCAGGTGAAAAACAGGTGTTGTTGGTAATCTCTAACGTGAAAACAAATTTGGGTCCCCCAAAAGTACTATTCACATCCAGAGAAAATATGTCCCAATTTTCCAACCTCTGGAAACTGGAGAAATAGGGGAAATAATTAAATACTCCTCCAAGGTCATTTCTTCCTTGACATCTCCTCTCATAAAAAACACTAGCCTGTCATTTTGTCTTCTGCTTAAAACCTTGACCTCAGCCTACCAACACCTTTAATGTCATTCAACCTGGCTGCTTTAAAGATTTCTGGCTATGTGTACACCCTGGAACTAGCTCACAACTGCCACTTACAGTATCTCCAGTGACCCTGTCAAGTAACCTTATTTCACCTTTCACCAGCTGCCCTGAGTCTGGTGTTGCCAGGATACCACACCTTTTCGATAGCACTCTCTTGGGAATGGAAGACTGTTTTAAGGCATCTGGGACAACTTCCATAAAAACGCTAATTCCCTAGACTGCAACAAAACCATCAGGTTTTCAGGTATATCATCATCTACCTGCCAACTGGTCAGAAGTTTGCACATTGGTGTTTCTTTTCCATAAATTAGGGGTAACTCACAGAGAACCCTACCAATTCTGGTTGTGGACTTAATAGCTGAACAACACAACAAAGGAGCAGTTCAAATACTGCCACTCCTGGCCACTACAGGAAAAAATGCAAGTGTTGCTACCAGAAGAGTAGGACAGACTACATCTCTAATCTTGCACAATCAGTTTTCTTCCTAGGTTATCCCCAATCTTCAACAGGTGGCTTAAACCATACTCATTCTCCAAGAACAGATCAATTCCCTGGCAGATTTTCTTACTGCTAAAGAGGGTAGCCTTTGCCTTTTTCTCCAAGTAGAATGCTGCTTCTGTATCAGTCAAATGTAGTAAAAAACAAAATCTAAAATCTACAAACAGACCTCCAGAAACGAAAGGAACAACTTGATGCCATTGATCCCTGGGGTTTCAAAAACCCCATATGAAAATGGATACTGCCCTTCCTAACCCCTCTTCTCATTTCTCTCTTTTTACAATTTGCTCCCTGCTTCATTAACTTCTTCTCCATATTCTTTGAATGACAAATTCAAAAAATTTCCAACCAATTATCCGTTCCTCTTACAGGATTAACAACCACTGTCCATAGAAGAGCCTGATGCCAACAACTATCAAACATTCCCTATTGTGAGGATCAGCTATACCCTAAAATTGATGATGTCCCTACAGAAAGCAGTTTAAGTGATCTGATGCCCCTATTCCTGCCTCACCATCACCTCCTTCCTTTTTCAATTCACCTCTTTATAGTAAGAAAACGAGAGGAAGGCTGGCAATCAGGCACATCCACAGACAGAGGTGACTTCACAACAATCAGGCATCCTTACAGCCAGCTCTCCAGGGAACCAACGATGAGACACATCATCTACAGTGACCCAAGAAGCAAAGGCATCACTCCTGTGTTCATGTGACACAGGCCTGATAAAAGCTTCACTCTCCCTGTCCCGTGTCTTCTTTCCTCCCTCTCCAAGAGGCTCCCCTCATTTCCACACCCAACGTCCATGTGAGACATGCTGTACTGTGTGATTTTGTTGAATAGTTCTATCAAAAACTATAGTTCAACAATATCTTTTACATGTTCTTCCTTGGGAAAAATCAATACTGGCTTAGGAAGGCATTTTCACCCTGGGTTACACAAGGAGGGGGACAGGAATCACCCCTGAATGCAGGTCTGAGGAATTGATACCAGTGCTTTTGTAAAAGCTCAGGAACCTATACCTGCAAAGCAGGTAAAAGTCAAAATAACAGACTTATGGAACTATCAAAATCCTCACAAAAGAAATTTTATAATCCAAGTAGGTATGCATTCTCAGGATGGTACATTTCAAATACTTTCAATGTCAACAAATTACAAACAGAAGACCAGAAATAACTCTGTTAACAAGACTGAGTAAGACAGGCTCAGTCTTGTTAACGAAATAAAAAGGGGGGGGGGGGGCTTTTAGGGCTGCTTAACAAGAAGCTGCCAAGGTCCACGGGCAAGGAACGGGGCTGTTTGACAGGAGTATGACATTGGCCAAGCGCAAGGAAGTAGGCTTCAAGCAGGAATCTGACATTAGACTAGAACAAAGAAGTAATTTCAGGTAGGAGTCTAAATCATAGGCTACAACAAAGAAGTAATCTCAGGAAGGAATCTAAATATTAGGCCAGAACAAAGAAGTAAGTTCAGACAGGATTCTAAATTTTCTGACTAGAACAAGGAAGTAGGCTTCAGATATGAAAATGACCTTGGGCTAGGATAAGGAAGTAGGCTCAGATACTTTGGTCTTCCTGATAAGCCCTTAGAAAAAGTGATCATGGGAGTGTTAACTTAACTGTGTTTAATGCCTTGCTTTTTCTTTGACTATTTGTGTTTATTGTATTGCTTTTTCCTTGACTATTTGCATCTCTTGTATTGCTAGACCCTCAACCAGAACTGACCTTATCACATGCATGTAATAAAAATTATATAAAAGCATAAAGGAAGAGGGGGTATAGAATAGGAGGTTCTAGGGAGGGGAAATGGGGAAAGAGGATGACACCTGCACTATAAATAAATAAAATACCCTATAAAAATAAAAGAAAAGAAATAATTCTGTACAGGATAATACTCCCTGAATGAGAATTAATGCAAATACCAAAAGGTACAATCTACCTTTCCTTAAAAGACACCATCGTTAATAAGAAACTTGGACATGATTTGGGGTTGGTGGCAGTGGCCTAGACTCCAGCTCCTTCAGAGATTCAGGAGAACACATCACAACTTAAAAATCTATCTAGGAATAGAACATTTATTCAGCTGCCTAGAAGACTGATAAGGAGATCCAAAATTGAAAAGGGAAGCAATGGACAAGAATCACAATTTTGCACAGGTAAAATCCTGGGTGTACCCTGGCCCAGGAACAAGATGTTAAGGGACAGCTAGGCCTGTCCGGACTATTCCCTGAGCTCCGTATATATGGAGAAATACCTCACAGTTCCTTTTTAAAAATCAGGCCCATGCTAAATAGGCAGGAAACATTTTAAGTATGAGGACCACACCATCAGACATAAAATAAAAAAAACTTAAAATAGGGAAAGAATAATTTTTCTTGTCCTCTAACTCATCAAGAAATAAAAGTAATTTAAGAACTGAAGGCTGTTCCATATCGTCAATCCCTTTTCGCCACATTTTTTGTTTGTGTGTTGGTTTGGTTTAAGTTTAGTTGTACTGGAACACAACTTAAACATAAGTCATACATTGGGTCTAAGCAATCATGTATCTAACTCTCACAACACAGACCCATCAAGATGAAACCCAGTTGATCCTATTAGGCAACACTGTGTTTGTCTGCCATAATTTCTCTTAGGTTCCAGTGTATGAGGTCCATAATTACCATTCCTCCTGTACTGGGAGGTCCCTGTCCAGCAACCAGTAGTCCAAAACCAGGAGGTTGTACTCCAGTGGCAGGCTCCTGAGAGAGAGATGGCAAAGGGAGAAGTAGTTAGAGAAGACAGGCTAGTTTGGGGTCTGGGGTGCTTATATAAAGTTACTGCTGATGTACAACATTTATTAGGAAATTTAACATCCTATATACAGTTTTCTTGAAAGGTAAAACAGGACAGTTTCAGCCAAAGCTATCACATAAAGATTGAAGTCAGATGGAAGTGTACTGAACAAGGATGCATAAGTGTACCTGGTTTTAATCGCTCTCCACATACATCTATACCTCAAAAACAGCCCAAGACAGGTGAAGCCCAACAACAGCTTGCAAAGACAGGGAAATAGAACAGAAATATTCATCAAGGCATGTTGGGCCTATAATCCCTAAATTCATAAGCACAACAAGAAGAGGGTCAAATATGGCACCGAATATGGCACCGAATATGGCAAACATTTTCAATCCTAAAACCTACAGGGTAGATTGAAAGAACCAACTCCAGAAAGCTCTCTTTGGAAATCTATGCCTGTCTGAAGCACAAGGAATCTCATCCCCAGGGACACACATATTTGGAGAAACATAAAATAAAATCTCTACCTCTCTGCCTACTGATCTATGTCTCTTGGGCCCTCCTTCTCCCTCCCTCCCCCCTCTCTCTCATATCTCTCATATCTCTCCCTCCCTCTAAAGCCCCTCCCTCTCTTCCTCACTCTGTGAGTATGTGTGCTCATGCCAAGCACAAAACTGTGAACTCTCTAATATTTAACACAAAGGGGAATACAGGAACTTAAACATGCAGGCACCCACGCCAAGGAAAACACACACACACACACACACACAGACACACACACTCAATCCAAAACTGAAAGAAGACATTGGTTACTATTGAAGAAAGGCTTTAAATACCACACTCAAATGCTATGAGATAGCTATATTCAAAAGTCATAAAATCTAGCACAAAGCAGTGATGAACATAGAAACATAGTTCCAAAGAACCTTTAAATTAGTATTGTCACTGGAAACATTCATGATCATAAAGAGCAATAGGGATATACCCCAGTGAACATTACTTATATTCCAAAATATACCCGTACATAAAACATTGGAGGCCTAAGTTTGGGAACAAATGTCTGTCTGTCTGTCTGTCTGTCTGTCTGGTTTTCTGTGACTGTGGGTATGCATGCGCCAGCTGGAAGAAAGCTGTGTCTCTCATTTACACGTAGCAAAAATAGGGAAGCAGTAAGTGAAACATGCAGGTACCTTTGAAAAGGGGCACAATCACACACAAAAACAGTCCCCCCTCTCTTTAAAATGAAAAAAAGAAATTGTTATTTAACATAGGCTATAAATACTACACTCAATGCTATGATATAGCTATATTCAAAAGACATAAAATCTAGAACAAGTGATGAACATAAAAACATAGATCCAAAGAAACCTTTAAATAATGAAGTCACTTTAAATTGACTGTCAACACCTGATCCATCCACGATCATGAAGAGCAGTAGGGATATATACCTATGTACACTACTTTTACAACAAAACCGTACCCATGCATTAAACATTGGAGACCTAAGCATGTAAAAAATGCAGAGAAATGGAGAGGTTAGAAAGGAAACAGGTTAGGAAAGGGAGAGAGTTGGGGAAGTGTGTTAAAAAGCCTGGAAAAGTCACAGGGAAAACCTAAAGGTGCAGAAAAGAAGGAAAGGAGGTTGAAAAGACAGAAGAAAATAGAGAGACTGAGGATGGATCAGAGGCAAGAGAGTGGGGGGACAAGGGGATGGTAGGAGAGCAAGGATGGGGCAGGGAGGAAGCAGATAAGCTTCACCTTCCACCAGGAGCCTCAGGGAAAAGGACAGAAGGGGAGAGAGAGAGAGAAAGACCTGGGCGGGAGGGGCAGAGCTCTGAAGGAGGCAGAGTGGAGGGAAGAGCTAAAAGGTGTGAAGACGCTGTAGGAGAGAGAGGAAGCAGGAAAGGACCATGGAGAGAGAGAAACCTGGGAAGGAAACCGCTCCCCACACTCCCAACAAGCAGCAACAACACTGAAAACGTACTCCGACTGGGAAGGCCGGTCATAAACATCTCAAATACATGACAAACCTGACTTAGGAAAGCGCCCCACCACCACATCCCCTGGGTTGAGGGAGAAGTCAAGGAACTAGAAAGTTCCAGGGGCCCTCAAAGGGCAACACTGAAGTGAGAGGACGAAACGCCTGAGGAGACACGGAGGTGCGGGGCCGAATCCCTAGAAACATTCTACTCACTGCCATGGTGAGCAGAGGGATCCACTGGGCCGAACCCCACACTTGGAATCGAAGGAGGAGGCCCTCAACTCGGAGAATGTCCACAAGCCAGGCGCGAAAGCCCTGTTAAGGCCTCAGCACCTCGGCGCCACAGCCTCTGGCCCAACGGCCCAAGCTGCCAATCACACAACAGGGATTTCTGGGAACCGGAAGTGAGCTACCTCCTCTACCGCCCCCTATAGGCGGGTCTTAAAAGGAAAGGAACCCAGATGCAGATTTGCTGCAAGCTGGCTCCAGGTTGCCAAGTACAGAGACACCCGTGATGGTGGACTCTTAAAAGGGAAGATAAAATTACAGTAATAATTGTGGGGAAAGGATAAAGGCAGAAAAGACAAAGGGCAGGCACTTGAAATGGGGACAAAGACATAACCGTTAAAGGGGAAAGGAGGAATAGGCAGAGGATATGGAAAAAGAGACAGAAAGAAAGACTAAACAGAAGAAACAGAAGAGGAAGCTGCATAAACAGAAGAAACAGAAGAGGCAGCTGCACAAGCCCAAATCACAGCTGTGGGATAAGGCAATTTTCAAAAAAAAAATAGGAGGGGAACAAAGAATAGGAATGCAAGGAAAGATATTGTGGAGGAGAATAGTGCAAAGGAGAAAATCAGAAAGACATTGAAAGTACAAAATCAGGAGGAAAATTTAGTCACTGTTGCCTGATGGCACCCAGCTCTTGGAAGGCAGCAGCCAGCCAGTAAGGAAAAGAAGAAATCAATGAGTTCTAGCCACATAGAACAAAGTATCTAATTAAACATTGAACAAATAAATGAAGTAATTAACAAGATGACCATCCATCCATCCTCTTGACTTTTATGAAAAAGAAATAAAAATTACATTTTCACAAAAGCCAGTAGACAAATATTCATAATGCTTTACTCCTAACTAAAAACTGGATAAAAAACATTTCTTCCAAGGGGTAAATGATTAAAAACAACAGAGGTTGGGAGGCTAGGAAAGAACATGAGCTATGCACAGATAGCCACAAGTAGTTAAGTCTACAGAAAACTATGTTGATGGGAACACAATCTACATACTATAAGATTTTCTTCATATACTACTATTGAAGTAGCAACATTATAGAAACCACTATTAGCCAGATGGTAGGGACAGGCATTTTGGCAAAAGCATGACTTGGGCAAGGTGGATTGGGTGACAAAAACATATGAGGCACCCAGGGGTGATGTAGTTGTAGTTATCCTGTACTTTGACTATATTAGTAACAAGCAAACCTCCTCATGTTATAAATCTGTACAGAAATCAATGTAAAAGCATAAAGAACTTGGGACTTCTCAAAAATATCTGGGTATCAGATCAATGTGAGTATCCTGGTTGTATTATTTAATCTTAGTTTTGTTGAATATTATTGTTGGATAGAATGCTAAAATATAAAGGATTATGTTACATTAGTTCTTACAAATAATATGAATCTAAAATTATTTCAAAATAAAAAGTTTAATTAAAAAAGGAACTACAAGCAGTTCACATTAAAAATGTTGAGATGTTTATGGATTGGATTGAAAAACATTTTTTAAAATGTATCATCTGCATCTTACCAGAATCAGAAGCATGCCCAGTGGATGAAATTAAATTTTGGTGGCCACTGCTATTTCCAATTGCATGTGGGTGATTAATTGTCTCAGGATTGTTTACCAAGACAGCTTCTGGTATAACTGGAATATCTACAAAGAAAACATTTTCAATTCTTCCAATTATGAATTCATACACAAGAAAATTATTAAATAATGTACATGAAATAAACATATTCTCACATTGACTAAGACTAAAAGTACATATCCTAAAAGAACCTATCCTTTAAAAATGGCTAAAGGATAATTATCTAGAAAGTACATGATAAAAGTATAAAACTTTGAGAATCAGAAAATAGGGAACAATAAAAAGCAAAAATGCATGTAGAAGAATTGTGTCACTCACCACTACTAGTGAGAAGAAAAACGACTATACATTCTTGCAGGAAAAGCTGGTGATTCCTTATAAAATTAAGCATGTGTCATCATGTGACTTAGAATTGCATGTACACTCATAGTATTTACTTCTAACAGTAAAGACTGGAAACAGCTTCAATATTATTCAATGGATGAAGAGACAAAGAATGTTTTACATCCATGCCGTGGATGAGTTTGCACCTCTAATAGAAATACTAAAATATGTAAAAGTTGATATTAATTGCAAGCAAATCATATTTCATGAAAATCTATACCCAGAAAGTTATATAGCATTGGAATAAATTTCAGTAAAATGCAAATGAGAAAATATAGAAAGAAATTAAGGTCTCGGGTAGCCAGCTGGTGCTTAGGGTAGAGCAGGGTGGGAGATGAGAGAGAGAGATAGATGGTTGTGGTTTATAGATGGACAACAGGAAATTTTCTTATAATGATGCTAGAAATCTTCTATATCAAAACTCTAGAAGTAAACAGATGAGCAGCGCACAAGATAAAACTTTATGAAACTAAATATGAACACTCATGCATACAAATGTGGATTTAATGAATGTCACTTTCATAGTCATAGAAATTAAATGGGGTTTTTCTATAATTCCTTCCCACTAACTTAAAGATTTTAAATTGTCTCTAAATACAAAGCTATAAGGGTACTGATGAAAAATAAACTGTAAACTGAAAATTCTATCAAGAGTATCAAGAGTATCAAGAGCTGAGACCTGGCTGTTTCTGCTCTCTCCTGCTACCACTGCTGATTCGTGTTTGCTATACTGATCCTACTGAACTGAACTGCTGGCATCCTGCAAATTGGAGATTGAGATTGCCCCAAGGAACAACTTCTAAACCCTATACAGCAGAGCCTCATGGCTTCTTTGAGATCAATCTACCATTGCTGATTTGTGAATGGTGTTTTGTGAGTGGATCCATCTGCTGCTGATGATTTGTGTAATCTGAACTGCTGATATCCTGACAATGCAGATCGGATTTGCTCCAAAGAACTACTTCTAAATATGTCCACTTGCCCCATATCCTAATAACCTTTCTTTTCTACTATCTTTGGGGGGTGGCGGGCTGGAAGGGAGGTTAAAGCATTTAAGAACACCTATTAAAAGTAGGCTTTGAAAAATCAAATCACACATATTGATGATGGAAGAACACAGTTGGCAGGCATTGTGGAAAGCGGTGTGAAAGAATTCTCAAAAAACTGAAAATAATTCTACCACATGATTCATTCAGTTCTTCCACTCTTGGGCATAAACCCACAGAATTCGATATCTTACTACACAAACAGTTGTTCGAGCATGTTCATTGCTTCTCTATTCATAACCATTAGGACTTAGAAACAGCCTAGATAACCATCAATGGATGAGTAATAAAAATATGATACATTTACACAAGATTTTATTCAGCTCTTAAGAAAAATAAAATCATGTAATTTATAGACAAATAGATGAAGCTAGAAATGATCATTCTAAATGAGGCAACTAAGTCCCAGAAAGACTGGCAGCTTTTCTCTCTTACATATGTTTAAATCGGTTGCTATATTTAGAATACTCATAATGCTTAGGTAGTCAATAAGGGGCCAGAAGGAAAAGGAAATCATCCAACTAAGAGGATTCAAAATATAGAGTTATAAATGAATAAATAGAAAACTAGAACAGGAATATTAAAGGGGATGAAAGACAGAATGGAGGGTAGAATACAAAACGGGATAGCTAATGCTGAACGCCTTTTGAAAAGCTGTATGGAAACCTACGACTGTAGAAGCTGCCTAACATACTGTAGTGGTTTGAAATGGTGGAATGAAAATGGCCCCTGACCCTCTGTACTTCTCCATCTCCTCCCATATCTGAACTGCCCCCCTTTTCCCTCCCCCTCCTCCCTCCATCCCAGATCCCTCTCTCCCTATACTTCCCAGAGATTTTTTCCACCTTCTGAGTAGGACTGTAGCATCCACACTTTGGTGTGATCTTTCTTCTTGGGTTTCATATGGTCTGTGAGTTGTCCCATGGGTATTCTGAGCTTCTTTTTGGCTAATATCCACTTATCAGTGAGTACATACTATATTTATTCTTTTCTTAATTCACTCAGGATGATATTTGCTAGTTCCATCCATTTACCTAAGAATTTCTCAAATTCATTGTTTTTAATAGCTGAGTAATACTCCATTGTGTAAATGTACCACATTTTTTGTATCCATTGCTCTGTTGAAGGACATCTGGGTTCTTTCCAGCTTCTGGCTATTATAAGTAAGGCTCCTATGAAAATAGTGGAGCATGTGTCCTTGTTGTATGTTGGAGCATCTTATGGGTATATGCCCATGAGTGATATAGCTGGGTCCTCAGGTAGTGCTATGTCCAGTTTTCTGAGGAACTGCCAGACTGACTTCCAGAGTGGTTTTACCAGCTTGCAAGCCCACCAACAATAGAGGAGTGTTCCTCTTTCTCAATATCCTCACCAGCATCTGCTATCACCTGAGTTTTTGATCTTAGCCATTCTGACTGGTGTGAGATGGAATCCCAGGGTTGTTTGTATTTGCATTTCCCTGATGACTAAGGATGTTGAGCATTTCTTTAAGTGCTTCTTAGCCATTTGAGATTCCTCAGTTGAGAATTCTCTGTTTAGCTCTGTACCCCATTTTTAGTAGGGTTATTTGATTCTCTAGAGTCTAACTTCTTGAGTTCCTTATATATATTGAATATTAGCCTTCTATTGAATGTAGGATTGGTAAAAATCATTTCCTAATCCATGGCTTGCTGTTTTGTCCTATTGACAGTGTTCTTTGCTGTGGGAAGGTGAAAGGCAGCATGATTTCTGGTTGAGCTAGGTTTGAAAACCTGGTGACTACTGCAAGGAACAGTGGGCGTTTTGCCAGGCTCCCAGCCTCCAGGCTCCTGACAAGATGCCTCCATACATTTGTGTCTTTCAGGCAAGTAAGGACGATGCCCCTACTAGCCCCTCCACAGGTAGAAGGAGTGACCACAGGTCACTAGCCTCAAGACAGATCTCCATATTAATGAGGTACCTAAAGGCCAGAAGGGCTTAGCCAATTAAGGTTTCCTTCCCAGATACTCCTCCCTGCAAAAGGTATTTAACCTCAGGCCTACACTGGGGGTGGGGGTAGGTTTCTCATCTACTTTCCTCCATGACAATAAACATCTTAAAACTATGGACTGCTTCTCTTTCATCAGGATCTGATATGGAGAACAATGGAGAAGGCCTTCACCTACAGAGCCACAAGCTAATCTCCCCAGAAGACCTCTCTGCATTCCCAGACACTGCAACTACCAACCAAAGCCAACTGCCCATGACCAAGCCAAGCCAAACTGCCAAGACAAGACAAGGAATCTCCCTGAGGGGCGTAGGCAGATCTTCTCTCCTCATCTCCCCTTGGACCCTGGGCCAGTCCACCCCATGGGCCCCTACTTTGTTCTCAGATCTTCTGTGGCTTCCAATGGCGCCTAGGTGCCCAGGAGCCTGGGAACCAGACTGTCCCAGGTTGCACTTCAGGCCCAGGGATCCCCCCAGAGCTAGCTGCAGCTGCCCCATCACCCCTGGAGCAGTGTCCCTGCAGAGAATTCTCACAGCACGACACCCCAACCCACCACTGTGGGGTGAGAGTGCAGTCAAACTTCCCGTGTCCTGCCTCCCAGAGCTATGATGTGATAAAGCTAATTAAATAGACTGGATAATGGCCATTAATGTTAATGCTATTAAACATGAGAACATCTCAATAAGATCTGTCCTTTGAACCAATTTAAAAATCTTAGTCTATAACATTTGTTATAATTTTAAAGATGTTATTACTGGGGACAATAGCCAAATCATAAGATTCTCTCTTAAATGCTTCTTACAAATGCATGTACATGTGAAATAATTTCAAATGAAAAGTTTCATTTTAAAAGAAGTACACTATATTGGACAGGTGTAGAGAGAGTGGATGTTGGAGAGGCTCAACACAGCTTCCCCAAAGATTATTAAGAGCCAGAGGATCAGCGAATTTGTTTTGAGTCTGTCTCCTAGTACTATTGGAAGCTACACTCAGAAATTCTCACCAATATAACTGCTGAAGCATAAGCTGAACAAGATGGCAGCAATGAACTTGCCAAAGTGGACAGAGAAAAGTCCCATGAGACCTCAATCGTACACAAAGAACTATAGGCAACTGAGAAAGAAAAGCTGGGAACGGGAGAGGCTGCCTTCCCCAGGGAAGAGCATACCAATTGGTTGTTCAATGCCAAACCATTAGCCATGAAAATACATATATAGGTAACATTATACAAACTGAAAAAGTTATATTTAGAAATATATATGTTTATATATATGCATGCAATAATAGTTTTTAAAGGACATGAAATTAAAACAAACTGGGAAGTGGTGGGCGGTAGGGTTTTTAGGAAGGTAAAGGGAGGAAATTTTTATAAATTATAATCTCAAAAATAAAATAATGAATAAGTCCCACCCCTAGGTGGAAAGCCATTGACTATTGAGAAATGGAGAGTCAATTTTCTTTAAGAATAAGACCCCTGGTAGGCTGGCTAGGGTCCAGTAGATGGCCTGATATCCATGCACATACTGGCAACACAAAGTGGACTCAATGTTTATTCAAAAGGAGTACCTGAAGCTGGAAATGAAGAAAGGGCTGTAGGGGAAGAGGTGGAGAGGAGAGGATGGGGACATGCATTCATTCACAACATTATATGCACATACAAGATCCTCAAACAATAAAAAATATTGACACTAACTTACACTGGGTTGAGTTTGTATTCTAGAGTGCTATCTGTAATGGATATCATTTCAAATTCACCAAAGTTGTGATAGACAGGTGGATTGAAACTGTCTTGTTGATTTTCCTCAAAAGTTGGGTTGATCACTGTCTCATCGTTTTTTCTAACAATGACTTCTGCGAATTCTGGTATTTCTGTAAATAAAAAATTAAGTGTTAGATCTTTCTTTTTTATTTTCTTTTTCTGTACTTCCACCTCACAGGATCGGACATGCCCTTCTTGCCTCTGTAGCAACTGCCCATACACATAAACACATACACATAAATCATTTTTAAATATTTTAAAAACTGGTCAAACATGTACATCTATTTCCCCACTACACCATTCTCTGATGTTAAAAGTAAAGGCAGCCCTTTCCCTGTGCCCCCAATACAGTTTAGTTGAATTTTATACATGGACGGTTAGTAACATAAAATTCTTGTGGTAATTCAGCAAGCCTGAATTTAAGCATTTTTTTTCCAATAGAATTTTAGTCACCTAGCTGCTGCTGAACTAAGTGTAGATGAACCCTGTTAATTTCATGGTTCCATATCTTTAGGTTCTAGAAGTTTAGCAAGATTGTAAGAATGCTTTTATAATACTTACACATCTCTCCATCTGTGACACCCCACTGGACTCGTGCATTCTTGAAACTGCTTCACAAATATTGGTAATCTGCCTGTTTGTCCTCTCAAGAAGTTCTTCTAATTGCTATTATAAATAAGAAAATTGTTAAGTTCTCATTTTGAAAAAAAGAAGTAACACATGTGAAAATGTAGGCCCAGAGAAGTGGCTCAGCAGTTAAGACCACTTGCTGCTGATTTTGCTGAGGACTGGAGTTCAGGTTCCCAGCACCCACATGGTGGTGCACAACCAGTTCCTGGAGAGATATTCCCCCTTCTGACCTATGCAGGCAGCGTCTATGCATGCTGTGCACATACTTACAAGTAGCTAAAGCACTCACATAAACACAATGAATACATCGAATACAAAATTTAAAATCAAGTAATTAATTTTCAAAAGAAAATATTTGAAGCTGACTTTGAGTTCTTGACACACTGAAAGTTCTGCAGCAGTCACAAATGTACCATTTCCTTGGGGTGAAAATATTTGAAGCTGACTTTGAGTTCTTGACACACTGAAAGTTCTGCAGCAGTCATAAATGCACCATTTCATTGGGGTGAAGCCTGGGTTTGTTACCAACCACCTGACTGAGACATAGACTCTCAACCTGCCCCTACACTATCTGACTGATACACACTTGGAAGAAATGTCAGTGATGAAAGGTGAGAACTTCACAGCCACTGACAGCCTCCCATGCAACACAAATATGCCAGAGACATTTCTCATCAAGGAAGGAAGCAACTTAGAGAAATGCAAAAATCAAAGGCTCCACCCCAGGCCTACACAATGGAGAACCTGAGTGGAAGCAAGCAAGACTGGTTTTAACAGGCCCTCAGATGGGTCCAGATACATGGTTAAATGTGAGAATCCCAAGACTGTGGCACTGAAGTAAACACCACAGCTTCAGGGGAACATGGTTGGTTTTAGTAACAGATAAGGTATGTGCCAGGGCAAGTTTCTCAACTTCTCTGTGTTTCAATTTGCTCATTTACAAAAGTGGGATGAAAACATATCTTAAGGGTTCTCTTAAGGGGAAACATGGCTGTAGCTTTGTCCTAATAATGGAAAGAGCAGTGCTACAAGATGATTGGCTCAAGAGGGCTCAGGTCTCCATTAGCAGTGTTATCACCTCTGCACACCATGGCACAAGTTAGGAGGTGAGGCCAAGCTTGCCCAGAAGAGCAGACAGAATCCAGACTGTCAGCTGAGGCTTTTCAGAAAACGTGCACTCTGCATAGAACATTTAAAGGTAAGGTAAAAAGGCAGAACAATCAGCATGTGAAAAATACTCAGGGAGAAAAAGAAGCTTGTTGTTTCAACAGGCAGTATCAATGCTTTCCTAAGGAACTTCATTCTGAAGGGAGTACAAAGAGTGAGAGACACTAAGAGGGGAAAGACAGGTAAGAAAAGTGGGGTTTTGAAGCTGTACAAGAGAAAGAGCAAAAGGGAAGTGCATACGTGATTGAGAGGAGGAGAGCTGTGACCGATGCACATAAGTCTGTGAAGACAGAAAAGATGGAAGATGCAGAAACCAGCAAAGGCATCAGCCCCTGAGCAACAGAAGACTTAACTCTGTATGAACCAAAGTGGCCCAGTAGAAGGCTAGGCTCTGGGAAGTACCTCAAGGGCCAGTTCTTCAGAAAGAGACTTGGGAACCTGAGCAATTTTTGCCTTCAAATCACATCCTCCTTCAGCTTCCTAGTTGCTGGGACCCTGGCTAAATACTATACCACAGGCAGCAGGCTACTAAGGTCTAGGCATTATAGGCCCTGGAGCCCTGCTAGATCTCAAACTTTTATATTTATTTGCTATTATTAATTTTATTTTCATTTCTAACCCGTGATTGAATCTAGAACTTCATACATGGCAGACAAGGGCTCTGATACTAAAGTGTATGCCCAGATCTTTTTACCTTTTTAGAAGACAAGATTCTGTCTGAAACAGGATTTCACAAAAGTGCCCAAGCTAGCCTTGGCTTTCAACCCTCCTGCCTTAGACTCCCAGGTTGCTGGGATTACAGGCTTGCACCACTACACCCAGACAAACTTTTCAAACTGTGCTAGCACATTCTATTCAAGAAATCTTATAACACCCACCTCTTTCATTTGTAGCTCCATTGCCTTTAAGGTGGTGGTTCTCAACCTTCCTAATGCTTGGGACCCTTTAATACAGTTCCTAATGCTGGGGTGACCCCAGCCATAAAATTACTTTCATTGCTACTACATGACTGAAATTTTGCTACTGTTATGAATCCTAATCTAAACATCTATGTTTTCCAATAGTCTCAAGCAGCCCCTGTGAAAAGGTTGTTTGATGCCCAAAATAGTTGTGAGCTACAGGTTTGCGAACCACAGCCCTAGGGAATGTAGTTCCCAAAACCTCTATTATATACTCCTCTTGCTATCTACTAAAAACGTCAGGTTTTCTAATATCCCCTCAAAACAACAGTAAGATAAATTCCTCACAGAATACACCCTTTTATTTCAGTTGAGAATACTTTCTGTGCAATTAGGCTCACTGTAAAACTGCATCCAAATCAGCCAAATGTCATTGAAGCCTACTCTGGAAAAGTTAAACCTCAAAACAGTTACATGAATTTTAATTTTGAGCTACATTTCCAGTCTTTTTTCTTCATTTTTATTTTGAGACAATGCCTCACTAAATTGCCAAGGCTGACTTTGAATTTGAAATCCTTCTGCCTCTGTTCCCCAGGTAGCTGACATTACAGGCCTGCACTACCAGGCCTAATCAATCACACACACACACACACACACACACACACACACACACACACACACACACACACTTTTAAACATAAGGTTAGGGATGTAGCTTGTTGGTAGAAGCTTGCCTAGCATGACCAAGACATTTTTGTTCAACTACATCGCATGATTTCTTTTCCACCTCTGTCCACTAAGAGGGCTTAGGACTCAAGATTAAATAATGAATGTACCTAGCATCTAGATCAAAATTTCCACTCACCAAAACAAAAAATTCCTTCAGAAGTTGAATTCCTGTGAAGGAGCAGGGAAAATGGTAATGAACACAGAACACCTTGTGATAACCAAAAAGAAGGTAGTTCTCAAGAAAAGTGAAAGCAGAGCAAAAATAGTTTGGGAGTTCACAATGACCCAAAGTGAAAATTAGATCAATGAAATGAGTAGTCATTCATCATAGTTGGACTGCAAGATATAATACAGCAACTATGTTGCATATATATAATATGTAATATATATATATACACATATATATATCTTACAATGTATATTATAAGATATAATACAGTAACTGTGATATATACAAATGTTGCCTCATAACTCATAGTAAATTTCATGAGTCTGTTTTGATATAACCATATATACTTAAATGACTGAGAAATTAATGATGGTTCTTCCTAACAAATTTTAATCAATTCTAATAAACATAGAAGAAATGAATTACTAAAGAACCATCATTAGGCAAATATCACAGTAATGATAACCACTTTAAAAATCTATGGATAGATGCTAATTTAGTTCAGTGGGTTTGGGAAAAACAGAATGTTAAAAGAACCATAGAGAATGCTATATATTATTACAAAGGAGAAAAAAGAAGACACTGTATAAATCAAGAGATAAATGTTATATCACCATTAAAAATCTTTTTTAATACAGACAAGACAAACCCTGTGATGTGGCTCAACAAGATAGCATCATTTGTGTGATATTCTTGTCAACAATCATAATCTGAATCTATTCAAAAGGGAAATATCAGACACACAAAAAATGAGAGGCATTTTGTAAATAACTAACTAGCTGTCAACAAATGTCAAGGTCACAATAGCATGGAAAGAACTGAGACAAATTCATGACAAATTCATGAGGAACTGTGACAAATTCAAAGAGATAGTGGAGACAAATTCAGTGTGTGTGTGTGTGTGTGTGCGGGCGCGTGCATGCACGAGTGCCTGTGTGTATGTGCACACGTGCACACACATACACACAGGGATGCATATGCATTTAATAATAATAATTACAGAAGAAAGAGTCATGAATCCTAAAGGGGTGTTTTAAGATAAATGGTAGAGACGAAATAGTGAATCATAAGCAGAGTCAGAGGGGGACACAAGGGAGTAGAAATCATACAAATGCAATGCACTCATATATGAAATACTCAAATAGGAAAGTATTAAATGTGAGATACTAGATTGAACTTGGTCACAGGAAAAAACATGAGATTTGAAAATAACGGCATAATTCAAGTTAGAACTATTGTTTGCTAGTTTTGATTATAGTACTGTTGGGAACCGCACTAGTCCCTGTTCGGTTGGCAAAAAATGTCGCAGCCCCAGCAAAATGTTGAGGCCCAGGCTGCCCCGCCATTTCGTAGCCACTGTATCCCAGTCCAAGCTGCCACTCCGGTCCACAGGTTGGGGTTCAGCAAGAGAGAGAGTGAGGACGGACTTGAAGAATGGAGACCAGACAGAGTGTGTTTCAATCCCGTTTATTCTTCAGTCTCGCTTTCTCGAAGTGTCTCCTAAAAGTGTCTGCTCTGTCTGATTCTCTGATCTCTGTCTCTGCCTTTTATATGTCTCACTTCTAAGCCATGCCTTTTTGGTCACACCTTTAAACATGTCCTTAGGTCTTATCTCTAAATCTGATCTCTACACTTCTAAGTCACACTCCTTTAATCTCACACACCTTTAATCTCACACACCCAAGGTATCTAAACTAAGATTATCAGAGTGTGCTCAGCTGTTGTAGGCCATTGTAATCCAACTCTCATGTCAGGGTATATGGCTCAAGATGGCTGCAAAGCTGATAGCCGCTTTCTACTAAAAGTCGGCCCCCAACACAGTACTATTAGTTTAATTTAGGGAAGCTTAAAAAGTAAAAAAGTTTTATATATATATATGATAGATATATAACTTTGTAGTATTTTACAACTCTTTAAAAACTTGAAAACATTTTTAAAATTTGGAACCTCAATAAAAAAGGATCAAAAGTGCTGTGAATTGGATAATGGGGCCATATTTCTGCTGTAGGCCACCTGTCTGCCATATAGGCATGACCCCCAGCCCTGTTCAATTTCAGACAAGAGGAAAGCAAAATGGTTCATAGTTTATTGTCTCAAGAGAACTACACAAATTCATGATGGAGAAGTATTTCCTTGAATAAGAATCTAAACAAAGTTCACAGTAAGGAAAATTGAAAAGGAATCTGACTTGAAGATGTGACTTCAATGGAGAATGTAACAAAACCCAGGAATCCATCTGTAACACTAGGGGAAAAAACAACCCTGAACTGGTTCCTTGGTAAGTGTGAAACTACATAACCATTAGCAGCTGGTATGACATGAAGATTCAAAATTTCAAGTATATCAGTTAATAATCCTTTCTTCCCTAACAGGTACTCCACTTGTATTCTTATCTGGTGAAACAGAGTCCAAGAATGGAGTCATGCAAGGGGAATTCTGAGTGCATGTGAGAGAACTTCAAGGACACAAGCCTAAAAGTCTTGTGACTTCAGTTTCTTCCAAAACATGGAATTGCTCTTGGAATGTGCTTTCATGCCACTCCCTGGTGTAGCAGATAGGAGTGAATTCACTTTAGTTTATTCATTTCAACTGGCTATTGTTATTTGTTCATATGCCTCGATGGAAAAATATGTTTTTGCCACATATCACTTGTCCCTGCAGTTATACACTTTACTCGGGTGACTCCTGTTAACCCTCAAAGCATGGATTGTCTGATGTTCTGATGCTCTGAATAAAGGTGGCTATTGCATGAGACTTTAATCCAATTCATTTAGGCTCCACTATCCCAAGTTCAAGCCACCAATTAGAACAGTAAACATTCTCTAGGGATAATTTATTTATGAGCCAAAGGTAGATACAAAGGTAGGAACTAAGAGGAAAGTTGAGGACATCTATTTCATCCTAATAGACCTCTCACTGCAACAATATGAAAGGATGTACTGCTAAAACTGTATTATTAACCCAACTGCCATTACGTCACAATTCTTACTGAACATAACCCTTTCTGTACTTCAGGGCACAAAAACTAGTCTTCCAGTAATCTAGAATCAGTTCTGCTCTGAAAGGAAATATTTCTAACTACAGAGAATCAAATGTTACAGGGCTCTAGATCTTCAAATAATCCAACAGTGACACTCTGTGGACAAGAGAGGAAGCACTCCTTCTTTGGAATAAGACAGGATGTAAATGGCTAAATTAAACAAGAAAAACAAGAAACCATCACACTGAATTATAATGACTAAATTATAAAGGCTAAATTGTGGACTTCAAAGACAATCTTAATACAAATATATAAAGTAGTTGAGAAAATATGTTTTAAAATACATGATTTCTATATTGTAAATAAATAAAATATACAATAAAAAATAAAATGTTCTTGACAGTAAAATAAATAAATAAATAAAATACATGATTAAAATTATTTTTATACAAGGGTGAATAATCTCAGCTAACCATTGAACTGATCACAGAGTTTCCAATGAGAAGACTGAAGGAGTTAAAAGGGTTTGCAGCCACATGGGGAGAACAACAATACCAACCAACCAGAGCTCCCCAGGAGCTCCATAGGGGAGGATGGCCTTGTTGGGCATAGGTAGGAGAGGAAGTCCTTGGTCCTGTGAAGGCTGGATTCCCCAGTGTGGGGGAAATCGTGGGCAGGGAGGAGGGAGTGGGTGGGCGGGGGCACATCCTCATAGAAGCAGGAGGAGGGGAGATGGGATAGGGGGTTCCTGGGTCGGGGGGATAAGGAAAAGGGATAACATCTGAATGGTAAATAAATAAAATATCCAATTTTAAAAAAGAAAAGAAGAAGGAGGAGAAGGAGAAGGAGAAGGAGAAGGAGAAGGAGAAGGAGAAGGAGAAGGAGAAGGAGAAGGAGACTAGATTAAGGCATGACCAAGAAGAAGTGGTCATCATAACTGGTCCATGCTTGCACTCTAATATCAGCTGTATCCTTAATAGTGGTAAGAAATGTCTGTGTTGTAGAAAGACCACAATGTATAAAACTCTGTTATAGGAACCTGAAATGAAACAATTAATTAAATAATCTGAGATCAAGACAGCCTATTCCCTGACACATGTGTATATTTAGAAATCAAAAAGGCACATAAATAACAATGAACAGAGATCAATATTTGTGGAATGGGATATTAAACAAAGAAGGGGTTCCCTCAAAAGAAGATGGAAAAAACTGCTAAAGGTGGTGTGTGTGAGCCCATGAAATATCTTGCACTGTTAGAAGCCATAAACTAGAGAGAACAGAGCACAGCCTGTCACAGTATGTTGTACTACAGTTGAACACAAATATATTATACGAGAACAAATATAAAGATTTCATTCAAGATATATTATCTAAGGCCACCTGATTGGAAGACAAATAGTGTTAGTGAAAAGGAAAAATAGAAAAAAATACAAAGAACAGAATCTCATAAAATAAAAGGTAGTGTGACCGATTTCAATAATGCAAGCAAATGAACATATATAACCTTTACACTGGGCAGTTCATTCCACTTCCTGTCAATAAGTGACAGTGCTGGCAGAAAAAAAAGACATATTTTAAATGCCTAATTTAAGAAATAAGGCAGTCCTAGATGCCAAATTGTAATAGGTAAGGTGATGTCAATATGGGATGCATACTTTTTTTTGCTGCTGTTGTGTGTCAGGATGTGTCTTTATAGGACACATGCTTTTTCTATTACTGTTTTTAGATGATCCTCATATTAATGTACTCATTATAGGGTCCTATTACTTTGAGTGGTGATTAGATATAATATATAAAATACAATCAGAAGATAAGGGAAACCAGTGTAAGCAAAAGTACAGACTAGGGATTAAATGAAGGAGTGTGAAATAGCAAACTTGAACAGAAGTTCAGCACAGTCTAACTTAGTATAAGAAGAAGGGAGTAACCTTAACAAATATATCTTGCCGAGGTTTAAGTAAAGCCTCCTGTTTTCCACTAGACTTTGTAGTTCTGGTATATCGATCCCATCGCCAGGGTATGAAAGTGAAAATTTGGTGAATAAGGCATATCTAAGATTCTCAGGCAGCCTTCTCTGGACTCTCTTCATCCTCAAAGAGGTCAGAGGTAGGGCTTTGTGAGGTCTCAGCCACTCCTTAGCGGCCATTGGCTAGGGAGGACTTGACTCACCAATCAGGCTGAGGGGTGTGGCCCACCATTGTTCAGACAGAGGGATAAGCAGGGTGTTCACAGCTCTGGGCCCAGTCTCTAGGAGAGCCCAGACATGGGCCGGAGGGCCAAGAAAACGTCCAGGCGTAAAGCCAAGGCTGCTGCGGCCTCAGCATCCAAAACCGCAAAGCTGAGGAAGAGAGAGCCCAAGGTTTTTAGAACGCACAAGAAGTGTTGTCCTTACTGTTGTCGGAGAAGTCCTAGTAAGGTGAGAGGTCCCCAGCTAAGCTCATTCCCTCCCTTCTTCAGCCATCCCTTCCCATAGCCTTTCTCAGGCCTGCTATAAGCTTCTCATCTACCTCTGCCCCTTCTCAGGAATCTCTGTCTCCATCTCCATCTCTATCTATTTTTGTCCCAAACGAGTACCCTGATGACACTTGTATATAGTTCTTCCAGCTGACGAAGAAGGGGGAGCGATCCCTTTTAAGAAGAATTCGAGCAGAAGCCAAGAGATATCACCCAGAGCTGACTGAACCGACTGAACCGACCGCGGCACTGCTCCTTCATGAGCAAATGGATGACAGTGCTCAAGTGTCAACACCAGAGCCAGTTCCACCGTGCTCCGGCAGCGAGTCGGCTTGTAATAGAGACGTGGCCACCAGTGAACTCGTTCCTAATGAAGAAATGAACACCAGTGAACCAGTTCCCAATGAAGACGAGACCAACAGTGAGCTGGTTCGTAATGCGGACCTGGCCAGTGGTGAGGGGGTTCCTGACGGAGAACTCGCTAGCAGTGAGCCTGTTCCTAAGGGAGACATGGGCAGCTCCAAAGACCTAAGGAACATCACTGAACCGGGGTCTAGGAGCTGAGGCACAGTTACATTGTCAATGCTGTAACTCACCTTACAGTACTTTGTACAATGATGAAAATAAAATCAATCGGATTTGAAAATATAAAAAATGCTGTTATTAGCTTTGCATTATACACTTAACCAATTAACTAATATATTTGTAAGTACAGTACAATATGTACTAGTAGAACTTTATTCTTATCAATTAACTTAACTCACAATCCACACTGAACGTAACCCTTATAAAACTCTGTGGCATAAAGACTAGACTTCCAGTAACCTAGGATTATTTATACTATTAAAGGAGGCAAAAGAGGTGCCAGGTCTCATCCATCCCCCATCCCTCTCCCTTGCTAAACCATTAGACTGTATTCCTAAAGCAAGCCACCAAATTCTATTCCCTTATTTGTCTACTTTCTTATACTTGCCTCATTTCTGAGGCTCATCACCAAGGTCAGCATCAAGACATCGAGGTCCAGCAATCAAACTTCCCCATTTAGATATCCTAATTAACATACCCAATCAAAACTAACCAACACATTCTAGCTCCTTCTAACATAGACCGGTCTCTCCTTTTACATTCTTAAAATGAACAGTTACAAAGCTACTTGCTGCTGTTTCTGCTCAATTCCAATTCAGCCTCCTTGTCTCTTTGCCTTACATAATAAATTATCTCTTTGTGCATACAAATTATTGCTTGGATGCAGACTGTGCCTAATCTGGGGTCCACAGGGGAGCATCCTACAATATATGGTCCCTTCAAATACAATAAATATTGCCACCTGTGTGTTTGTGTGTGTGTGTGTGTGTGTGTGTATAATGTATATGAAGGAGATTTATAAGAATAGCTTATAGGCTGTGGTCTAGCTAGTCTAGTAATGGCTGTCTACCAATGGAAAGTCCAAGAATACAATTGTTGTTCAGTCCAAGAGTCTGGATATCTCAGCTGACCTTCCATATAAGCTAGAATCCCAAAGCAGTAGGCTCTAATGTCAGTGAAGGAATGCACTTGCTAGAGAGGATGGGAGGAAGCAGGCAAAGAAAGCACAAGCTTCCTTCTTCCATGTCCTTTATATAGGCTACTACCAGGTATGGCCCAGATTCAAGGTGGATCTTCTTGCCTAAAAAGATCTGAATTAAAGTTTTATCTTCCTACCTCAAAAGATACAGATTGATTAAAGTAGATCTTTCCATTTAAAATGAATTAAGAAAAATTCCTCACAGTCGTACCTAGCCACTGGGTTTTATTTAATTCTACATGTACTCAGGTTGAAAACCAAGAATAGCCATCACAAGTCCACCTCTTGTCAACTTGACACACAGTCATTTCTCCTTAAGTGACGCTTAATTTCCAAATAAAAACAATAACCAGGTCATATGTATGCCTAACATGATACAATTATCCTTTGCATAACCGTAAACACATCATAAATCTTAGAATAGATGGTAGTGGTGGGGATTCAATTTCAGTACTGAGGGACATTATTTTAGTATCCAAATTTAAATATGATAACCACTGATGTTCTCTTAGTTTAGGTTATATTACATGATAAAGAAATCAAGGAAATAAAACACAAGTATCTATACACATTCCTAACAAATTACAACAGAAATTTTCATGTCAATTGTAATCCTGTTTCTGCAACTGGTCATGTGGCTTTAGCTGGTATTTATAACTGTAGGGACCAGGGATAAGGGAAGAATACCCTGTCCTTGACTTAACCCAAAGCCGAAGACCAGGGTCAGGGAGAAACACTCTGCCCCTGACTTGACCCCAATGGGAGACCAAGACCAAGGGATAAACACCCTGTCCATGGTTTGACCTGGAGCTACTGAGGCTTGGAAATCCTCACCACCTTGATGTATCAAAAACTAAAAGCCCTCCAGTTTCACCTAGCCTTCTCTATCTTTCTTCCTATTCAGAGGTGCCGCCAACCTTTCTTTTTTTTTCTTCCTAGTAAATCTCTTGAGCGAGGTTTGTTGCCTGGTGTCACTTTATGGTTCCTAACTGACAAGATGTCCTTGTGGTAGAAAAATACTCTGGATGCTTTGACAGGTTTTCCTGGTGCCTATGCTGCCCCCTCAGGGTCTGAGCCAAACTGGGACACCATCCCACATCTCTGGTCCACTACCCCTACCCCAAAGACTCACCTTCAGGCTCACTGATATCTTGACATCCCATTCACCAAAGAGAAATCTGTAAGTTACCCCTTCAGGCAGATGTACCCCCAGCCATGGTCTCTAAGGCTATGGTTGTCCCTCTTCACAGATCCCATCACCCACCAACCCTTAGAGCCACAATTCTGCAACTTCCTTAAGTTCAGCTGAGCTATTACCACCCTTTCTTTCCTGCATTTTCCACCCCCTTGAAGCTGTCTAATTCCACAGCTTCTCTATATCATAATGGCTTTCACGATACTGTGAATTCTCATTCCTGTCCTTTTCCTACAGATAAGACCTTCCTGAGCTCCGATTTTTATTGACTTTAGACAAACCTTTGGGCATCATCCACGAAAGACCTGGTACCAGGCACAGTCTCTCCCTGGGTTGTTAACATGGACCCCCTTGACTACAGTGGAAAAACCCACTGAAAGGCTTGGTCTCGTTTTGTCCACACTGAGTCCTAGAGATACCTTCAACTACAGGCTTCTGGGACATTTTTCCTACACCCCCCTCATTCTACCTTATTATGCCTCTTAGAAAACCTCCAGCCTCTCCATCTGGCAACTGACCCCCTAATTTATTCACATTTTCAAACAAATTTGCCCTTAATATCTCTTAGATAATCAATCCAAACTGCTGCCTAATGTCACCCTAGATTCTCAATATTCCAAATATTACTTGGAACTTCCACAACTTTTAAGAGTCATCAGGGAAACGGAAAGAGATTTCTCATTCTCTACATTCCAGAGTTCTCTTATCTTCTCTACATTGCAGAATTCTCTTATCTCTGCTCCAAGCCCTGTTTGTTTTTATCCTGCCACCACCCCAACCCCTGCCACACATACTGTGTGAAAGTTCTGCCTTTTTAAGTTTCCTTCCATGGGTCTCTAAGTCTGTTGCAGGCGTGGGAGCTGGGAGTCAGACAGAGCAGGCAAGGGAGGGAGCAAAGAATAGATGTGTACACACTCCTCATTGGCTAGTGGCTCTCTCAGGTCACTACTGCAGTTTCTTCTACAGCTAGAGGTCAAACCTGTTTCTATCGTGAAGCCTTCCTTGTTCTCGGCTTATTGGATTCAGTTTTACAGGGATTTCTGAATCTTTTAGGTTTGGGTACTATTAAACTGTTGTTTTCTGTTGCTCCACTTCAATGAAAAGCTAGCTCTGGACTTGGGTTATGGCTCCACCTCCTTTAGACCCAAGCATGCATGTTTAGAGATTTCCTCCAAAATCTCTGTCCCCTGTCAGGTGGGCCACCTGACTATGTGACAAAGGAGAGGAAAAGGTTAGACTATTCCCAATGGGAATGATCACTACCCATTTCATACTCCTTTTGGTTTTGAATTAACTCTCTAAAACTTTTATTAAGATATGAATCATACCTCAAAATTTGTAAAACTATTAAGTAAACTTTCTGTACCTCAAGATTTGTAAGTATACTGAGTATGGTTAAGACCTGTAACAAAAGAGTTAACTTAAAACTTGGAACTCAGAGGGTTGATTATTAAAATCTATACATAGGTAATCTTAAAAGAAACATATGGCATGATGTGGATATAAGCACCATATGTCTTGCCACCATCTTAGCTACTGTCCCCCATCTGGATGGAGGCAGCCATGTGGCTGGCAACCATCCCTGCTAGGATTATTTATATATTAATGTCCATTCTGATTAGAGACCTGTCTGCTCCTGACAGCTTCCTGTCGTAGATTCTAAGAAGAAATTGAGCATCCTTGGAGTTACTCCAGTTGTGTGGTGACAGCCACTAGGCAAGAATTGCCTCTTTCCATCTACAGACAAATTACTGTCCAGAAAAGGACACACATGCAGAATTGTCGACTGATTATATCTGCCTAGACAGAGTAATCAGCCCTTAATAATCCTGCATCACTAAGGTCTGTCAGATGATTCTGGGCCAGAAGGCTGAAGATTTGATGCTCCAATGTTCGGTAGTATAGGGGCTTTTCAGGTGTTCAGAGGTCTCTATAAATTGGCTAAGTTTTAGAAGTTATGTTTAGTGCTTCCCATAACTTCAGTTAACTCAGTCATTCTAGATTTCTGATGTTGTTGAAGACCTATAGTCTCATAGCCAATTCTGGCTATTTAGTTTGAGAGAAAAGATCTGAGTAGATAGTTTTCAGCTGACATTCATTCTAAAGCCAAAAAAAAAAAAAAAAAAAAAGCCAGGATCAAATGTAAGTGTTTTAGTTAGAAGAGCTGACAGAGGTTCTGGTTAGTCAACAAAATGATGCACTGGGTATTAGGACTATCTTGTACCTCATTGGTACAATTAGGAATAAGTATGCTCTAACTGTATTTTGAGAGAAAAGTTTTACTTTAACAGGAAGAGTGATATGTAGGAGGAGCTAGTGGGAAGGAGTACTGAGAGGAAGAGATGGAGTAAGGAGAGAAGATGAAGGAGAGGAGAAGCTAGGTGATGAGAGAGAGAAAGAGAGAGGGGGCATGGAGGCAGATGTTCACGTGTCTCCACCAGTCAAAGATAGTTTTTATATCTAGGTTGGGTATTGGGTTATGCTTCTGATTGAGCATTACCAAACTTATAAAACCTTTGATTGACATTAAAAAAAAATGTATAAAAGCGAAAAGGAAAGGGGGGGCATGGGACAGGGGTGTTCTAGGGAGGGGAAATGTGGAAAGGGGATGGCATCTTAAATGTAAATAAAATATTAAATAAAATTTTTAAAAAAAAATCTTATTTTTAACTGAATGTTTTCTGACCATAACAACAGTAATAACTAACAAACTGTGAGTAATTAGCCCATAGAGTGACCATAAAGGTAAACTCAGATTAAGCTACCTACTAGGGCTTCCAGTCAGGATGAATTTCATAAACCTCAACTTGAATAAAAGAAGCCAGACACAACAGTGAATACAATATATGATTCAACTCACAGAAAGCTCAAAACCAGGCCAGAGTAACCCATGATGAGAGAAGTCAGCATAATAATTACCTTGACAAAGGGAAGGGTTCTACAAGACAAGGTCAGCGTATACACAGTTCTTTTCCTATTGTTATCATCAATGCTGATTATATACATGCATTGACTGAAAATATATAGGCTGTGTATTTATGATGTGTGTATTTTTAATACAGTAGAGTTCTCTGTAAAACTTATCTAAAAATCAGCTCTCTGAGGGCTGGAGTCATGGCTCCTCTGCTCTTCCAGAGGACCTGGTTTTAATTCCCCACACTCACATGGTAGTTCATAAATACCTGATACTCTATTTTCAGGGGCTCCAGTGTCCTTTTCTGCTCTCTATGAGCACCAGCAAATATGTAGTACATAGGAAGGCATGCAGGCAAAAATACATACATGTAAAATAATTTACTAAAATTAGCTCCTTATAAAAAGTTCAGAATCAAACTAAACAAAGTAATCTATTGCCATTATATAAGAGCTTCAGATGTATTTCCTTCTTTTTCTTTTATACTGCTTATATATTTTGAGCAATTTACAGTATCACTTAAATTTTTCAAAATATTTTAAAATTTCTTCAGAATGTTTCATTTTATTAATAGGTTTGGCTACCATCTGTTATTGTAAATTTTATGGCTTCTAAGTTTTATAGCATCTAAGTTTTCACAGTTGTGAAATAATTATGTATATCCATTCAAACAACTATTCCTTCCTATAGAAGAACATTTGAAAGACTTACATAGGTGCTTCCCAGAGGTCCTGAAAGGCTGTACACATTCGCATTCCAAGAGAATTAAAATGTTTTCTGTTATCACTAAAGGGAATTAACTTTTAAATGTGAATTTGATAAAAGTTCAAAGCTCTATCCCATCTCATTTGCATCCTTCTCATTATGAATGCAATTGAAATTTTCAGACATTTCTGTCTGTTAATATCCCTTATTCTGTGGTTCTCTAGTTTTCCTGTCCCCTTGCTCATCACTGAATTGGGTCTCCTGCATTGGCTCTTGCCATCAAAGGGTAATAACAGGTACACTTGAAAGTATACAGGTGGAGCAGGTGCTTTACTTGGGTGGTGCTAGGGAGAAATTCATTGTTTAATCTCATCGAATCCATCAAAAGTTGTGATTTCTTTACTGCTTTCACACTCAATCTTTCACAGTGATAAGAAAAACATTCAACTACATTTTCTGGCTGTGTGAGATGAAACTAACAGCTTTACCCCTAGAAATTATTTGTTGCACCCTCTTTTACCCTCTATCTTTCCTGTACAAATTCGCTGCAGTATACTGTCTTAATTATTTTTGCTTTTATGTATGTGTGTGCATATATACATATATATATATTCACATACAACTTCACATGTATGTGTATATGTGTGTGTGCATACAAGTTCATCTTTTACCCAATGAATCACCTCTCTAGCCCCAACTCTAAACTCTTTATTGTTTATGAATTGTCTGTTGCATCAAATTTAACTCCTTATTTCAGAAATTGTACCACAGTATTTGAAAAACTGTACCTTTACTATGTTTTACTCTTTGCCATCCCAAATATAAATGTGTATTTTACCATATCTCTGTATTATATCTTGAAATATAGAATGGAGCTTCCTCTGCCTTTCTTTTGTTTTGGTCAGGGTTGCTTTGGCAATACTGAGTCTTTGGTAATCCATATTAATTTTAGGTTTTTTTCATTTATGTAAAGAATGCTGTAGGGAATTTTATAGGATTGCAATGAATTTATACACTTCTCTTGGTAGGATGGTAATTTTTACGATATTAATTCTACCAATTCTTGTGCATGGGAGTGTCACCTCAGTCTCTTCAGAAAGTTTTCATTGTAGAGGTCTTTTACCTCCTTCATTAGATTTATTCCAAGTGTTGTTTTTGCTTTTGTTTTTTGAAGACTGTGGAGAGGAATGTTTCCATGATTTTTTCTGAACATATTTCTTAGTATATGGAAAGGATAAATATTTTTGTAAGCTGATTTCATATCCTGATCCTTTGCTTAATATGTTGATCACATTTCAGGGAACTCCTGCCTGGAACTTATAAACATAACTGTGGCTGGCGTGATCACAGGCCCTAGAGGAGACCCTTCTACTGTCACTTCCCTAAATCAATATAAATTCCTTAACTGCATTATAAATACCTATCTTTATATCCACACATAGTGCAGCTATCACCCCTCATCAAGAATGAAAGAATGAGAGAAAAAGAGAGAGAGAAAGAGGGAGAGAAAAGGAAGGAAGGAAGGAAGGAAGGAAGGAAGGAAGGAAGGAAGGAAGGAAAGAAAGAAAGAAAGAAAGAAAGAAAGAAAGAAAGAAAGAAAGAAAGAAAGAAAATAGCTAGCTAGTTAGCTAGCTTGCTTCTTTTGGTAACATATCTGTCTCCTTAAAGACCTAAAACTTTAGGTCTGATTTCAGTTCAGAACTGCACAAATATGTGCTGACCTTTTGATGTTTTCCCCTCCCTGGAACCATAACATGGGAATGATTTGGCTTGTACTTGCCTAGTCTCTGTCCTCACCCTTCTGGTTTGAAGACACCAAGGTGAATGCCTAAGACTTAGAACATACTTTAAACTACATTAGAATCTAATCATCCTCCAGCCTCTATGATGTAAACACTGGACAAAAGAGAAGCAAAAGGAGATGGTCTCAGGGAATTTGTCTATTACAAGAAAAGATAGGAATATTTCTCCTCTTAATCAGCAAGTAACTCCTCTGATTCTGTTTAACCTATAAAAGCAGAGAGGTTAGCTGTGAGCTGGATACCCCCTTCCCCTTTTGTTTATTGAATAAATTTGTATTATCAATGTCAATGTTTAGTGCTGGGCTTCAGTTTTGGTTTTTCTCACACTGAAAGGAAAATCAATACCCACTGGAGATTTCATCTGCAAAAGGGATCCATCAAATTATACAGAACCAAACTATTATCCAGGCTAAGCAGGAGAATCCATTTCCCAAATGCACCAAGGTTCTCAAAATTAAGAAAATTAATGTATTGTATCAATAAAAAGGAGAACACTCATATTATCAACTTGATACAGAAAAGGGAGCTGACAAAATGTCATATCATTTCACAAGAAAGGCTTTCAAGGCATTGGAAATAGAAGGAACATTTTACAACCTAACAAAGGATATTAATGGAAAATATACAACTAGCATTACACTCAGTGAAACAACTGAAAACCCTTTCTGTGGCTGGCTTTGATAGTGCAGGCTTTTATTCCCAGTCAGAAGCAGGCAGATCTCTATGGGTTGGAGGCCTAGGGGGTGTCTTTTATGTGGAGTCTTATATGCAAATATAAACAGCACTGTGCTTTAATTTAAATTTCCATTTTTATTACTGGTATGCAGCAAAATGATTAACTTTTGTATATTAAGCTTGTATTTTACAAATGATAACCACTTTTTAGTTTCAGACTATTTTTATTTCTTGAAACTGTCTACAGAAACAGTTGTGTCTCTGACTCATTAACTTCAGCAGAGCTGTCATATAAGCTGTTCACTTGGGTTCTACTCCTAAATACTTTAATTATAGCTGCCAAACATAAATACATTTCTGAGACAGGGAATATTGTCTCTGTAATATTTTCTGAGACTGTTTCCCTTCGAATGAAAAAGGTAAAGGGGAACATATCACATAAAGCTGAAAGGAAAACACAAAAATACAAACACAAAATAATACTGTATTACTGGGACTCTCGGGCTTTTTTGAAAAAATATTATTTTATGCATTGTATTTTGCCCAGATGTATGTGTATGTGTATGTGACATATGCATGTCTGGTGCCTACAGAAGTCAAAAGTGTGTGCTGGATCCCCTAGGGCCGGGTTACAGATGGTTGTGAGCTATCATGTGGGTGTCAGGAATTAAAACCAGGTCTTATACAAGAGCCTTAAGTGCTCTTAACTGCTGAGCCATTTCTCTAGTTCCAATCTCAGGCTTCATATGCCAACTAATTAATACAAAGATTATAGAAATATTTAAGAAGTTTACTAGCAATGAGAACCAGAACACAAAATTTTACCCAAGAGAAAATTTAGCAAAATTACCAGGTAGGGATTCTTCATCAAAGCTGTCATCAGAGTCTTCAAGTTCAGGGTCTATGGTCAAGCCCTCAAGACTCGATGTATCCTCAATAATATCTGAACCAAAATCTTCACAAAATAGTTTATCTTCATCATCGCTGATGCTATCATCAGTGTTGCTGTCCGGATTTATATAAATAAACTCTAAGAATAAGAAAAAAACCTAGATTAAGTACCATGTTAAATGAACAGTTTAAAGGACTATGATATAAAGTTATGGACTGTTTAAAATCTCTATTCTTTGAGACAAGTCCTCACTGTCTAGCCTAGGCATTGCTGTATCTGGATCACCAAAAATTCTTTCAGCAGCCTCCATCATTCTTGCTACAAAGTCTGAAAATGGCTCAGTAGGACCCTGAATTATTCTGGTTAAATTTCCACTCACCTCCCCTTTATTAGGGAGAGCTTTCCAGGCACGTATGGCCAGGTTATTAATTTGCTCATACACCTGGATAGGATACCTTGTCTGATTTCCTGTAAAACGCCCCTGTCCCATGAGCATATCTACATTCCAAACATCATTGCCTGCTTGTCTATTTAGATTTGCATGCTTCTGGGCTTACTCTTGATAAAAAACTTTCCAATCTAAATAATGCCCCATTGACAGGCAAGCCCTTACTGTACTCATCCAATCACTAGGAGTCTTACAATGGCCTGCTAAGATATCAAGCTGTGTCACTGTGAAGGAGGCATTAATGTCATAAGTTCTCACTGATTCAGCAAGGTTTTTAAGGACCTTAAAATCCAAAGGTTCATGATATCTCTAAGCATTAGTGTCCTGAAAAACTGAAAAGGCTATTTGAACTTTCTTCCATACTCCTGGGCAAAAGGACTCGCCATTTCATCCTCCCCCTCCTCAGCCAGGCTCGACATCCAGAGTAGGAGGTGCAGGCTGCTGCAGCTAAGCAGGGGGGGGTGATTGGAGGCAGAGTTTTACTCACCAAAGACACAGCCCAAAGGCACAGCCACCTTTCTTCTTCTTCTCTCCCCCTTTCTTCATTCTGTTTTGAACTGTTAATGACTCCATTTTGGCTAACAAAGCTTCCAAATTTTCCTCTATTTTTTTCTATCTTCTCTTCTGACTCAGAGCTACTCTGATTCCAAGCAAAATTTAGATCTTTTCCCAATTTGTCCCAGCTCACCAGTGTTAAATGGCCTGAGACCATAAATCAGGGAACAATTGTATCCACTCCTTGTAAAAAGGTTGTAAACACTCTTCTCTTCTTATTTAACCCTTTGTCTCCAGCAACTCCTGAAGAGCTGTGAGAAGAAGCTGAGACTGAGAATTTCCTATGCTTTTCACTTTAACTATATTTTATTGTTCCGTTCCCTGGAATCTTTTCCCCATTGCTTTATGCTGACGGATAAATCGCCGCTATTCCACAGACTTGTAAATTGCTGCTAGACCGCGGGCTTAATATTGTCTCTTTCCGAGAACCTAAGTTATTGGCCCCCTTTTATTACCTGGGCACTTTACTGCTGGTCCCTTGCTACTTGAGATTCTGAAACTCACCAGCCACCTTATTGGAACGTTCCCCGTACGGGCCACCAGATATTGTTGTTATTCCTTTCTGACCAGCAGAAAGTAAACACAACTCCGAGTTTCTTCCTCAATCAGTTTATTCGAGCTTTATGATACAAAAATAGCACACTCTCCCCTTCCATGTCCGGCTTATATCCCCTTAAGGCCAGCCAACAATTTTCTGCCACGTGGCATAATCCTATGGGTACTCTACTAGAGAAAGCTGCATTTTCTTTATATACTCCTAATAAGGTTTGTGTTTACAGGTACAAGCTTTTATCTGACTGCCTGCCAGGCACCATCTTCTGAGCACGGCTCTCCACAATGCACTGCCCCAAGCTGCTTCAGTCCGAGGGTCAGGGTTCAGCATGAGAGAGAGTGAGGATGCACTAGAAGAATGGAGACCAGACAGAGTGTGATTCAAACCTGTTTATTCTTCAGTCTCTCTTCCTCTCTCCAAGTCCCTAGTCTTTAGTTCCTAGTCCCTAGTTCCTAGTCCCTGGCACCTCCTAGTTCCAAGCTTTTTTCTCCAATTGCTAAGTGCCTAATGTCTAATTCCAAGTTCTTCTTCCAAGTGCCAAGTGCCTAATACCTAATACCTAATAACTAACTCCAAGTTGTACTGTGAGTTGTACTCTCTAACCTAATTCCTAGTTCCAAGTTGTACTGAACTCTTCTGTCTGCCTTTCGCCTTTTATATGTCTCACTTCTGAGCCACGCCTCTAAGTCATGCCTTTAAGTCATGCCCTTAGGCCTTGTCTCTAAATCTGATCTCTAAGTCACACCCTTAAGTCTCAGCTCTAAATCACAGCTTTAAGTCTCACACACCCACGGGAAGATCCTGGGTATCTAAAACAAGATGTTATCAGAGTGTGCTCAGCTGTTGTAGGCTATTGTAATCAAATCTCTTATCAGGGTATATGGCTCAAGATGCCTGTAAGGATGATAGGCACCTTCTGTCAGCTCCCCATATAGCAGAGGACTGCCTTGTCTGGCCTCAGTAGGATAGGATATGCTTAATTCTGTGGAAACTTGATGCCTCAGGGAAGAGGGATGCTGGTGAGGATGAGGTGGGGGTGGGTGGGCAGGTGAGGGAGCACCCTCTTGGAGGCAGGGAGGACGGGAATGGGGTAAAGAACTCAGGCATTGGGGACTGGGAAGTAGGACAATTTTGAAATGTAAACAAATAAAATAATTTAATAAAAAAACATATCTTGGGTTGAGATATGTCAGTAAAAAAGAACAGTTAGTCAGAAGGGGAAACACAGAAGCCAAAAGGAAAGGTTAATAGATTTAGAGACTTTCCAAGTACTGTAAACTTGATGTATTAAGTGTTTATTTTTATTTTGCTAGGTGGTATTATCTTCATGCTGTGTTTTATGTCCTAAACTGTACTTTCAACATGGAGACAATTGTGTTAAGGTCTGGAGTTCTGTTAAAACCCAAGGCTAGACTCCTGTCTCTAAGGCTTCATAGACTAGGCATGAATAAAGACACACTAAATCAGAAATTAAGCTTTTATCATGCCCAAACCCTAGGCCTTTACGTTTAGGGGAGAAAAAAGTATTTATTTAGAAAGCTAGTAAACCAAGAGAGGCAGTTATTGCCAACAAAGACCATTTAAGGGAAGTTGAATATGAGAAAGGACTTGGAAGAGCAGTTACAAAACACGCAGGATAGAGGCAGGGGAGGAAAACCAGTCATAACTAGAGATTTCCAGGTGCCACTCCAGTGGCCGATAACTGGACAGTATCTTAGTTTAGTGAGGATAATAGTTCTGGACATTTAGGTCATGTTTACCTTGTTATTACCCTGAACAAAATGTTTCTTAAACTATAAGCGTGCCCACATACAGGGGTGATGCATAAATCTGACCCTTAGTTTAAGGTAGTGAAAGTGCCATTGTGATGGCAGAAATGTCGAAGTTCTGGGTTTTATTTTTTTTAACACTGTTTTAGGCACTGGCCATCTGTAGGCCTAAAGAAGGCATTTATGAAAGTGGCAAAGTCCCCCAAAAGTAACCTAGATCAGACTTCTTTCCATTTTTTCTGTGTATGATTTTATATGTACATATATACATATATCAATATATATATAAATATATCAATATTTATATCTATATCTATCTATCTATATATCTATTTCTATATATCTGTATCTAGATAGATAGATAGATAGATAGATAGATAGATAGATATTCAATCTAATGAAGGCACTTAGTACTATGAATTTTTCTTTTAGCATTGCTTTCATTGTATCCCATAAGTTTGGGTATGTTGTGCCTTCATTTTCACTGAATTCTAGAAAATATTTGTTTCTTACTTCTTCCTTGACAGTGGTCATTCAGTAGGAAGTTGCTCAGTTTCTATGTATTTGTAGGCCTTCTTTTGTTTCTGTTGTTGTTGAAGTCCAACTTTAATCCATGGTGATTTGATAAAATGCAAGGGTCTATTTCAATTTTCTTATATATCTTTAGACTTGTTTCGTGACTGAGTATATGGTCAGTTATGGGAAGGTTCTGTGAGATGCTGAGAAGCCGATATATACTTTTGTGTTTGGGTGAAATGCTCTGTAGAAATCTGTTAGGTCCATGTGATACCTGATCAATGTTTTGATTTTATAATCATTAATAGTGAGAATAACTCTTCCAATAAATATAGTACAAAATAATAAGGGGCAGATTTAAAGACAGACTCTTGCTGTGTAGTTGGCCTTGAACTAGCCACGTGCTGGGAATAAAGGCGAGTACCACCACTTCCTCATGTTCAGTGATTCATCTGCCTCTTCCACCTGAGTGCTAAGTTTAAAGATATGTGGCATTTGACCAGGTTAAGAGAAAAATTTTAAAAATCAAGCATTCTAATACAATCTAATCCAATGATTAAGTAATCTAATACATGCTTAAGAATGATACTAGGTATCTTACATTGCTTCTCTGTTGCTTTAATGAAACACTAGCCAAAACAAACTAGGCAAGGAAAGGGTTTATTTCATCTTAGAACTCTTAGGTCATAATCCACCAGTAAAGGAAGTCAGGACAAGGACTCCAAGCAGGAATGGAGACAGAGACTGGAGTGTTGGCCATGAAGTGTTGCTTACTGTCTTGCTCTTTTTGACTTGCTCAATTTACTTTATGTTACAAACCAGCACACCATCCACAGTGGGCTTTGTCCTCCCATATCAATCATCAAACAACCAAATGGCTTGCCTACAGGTCAATATGATGGAAGCAATTCCTCCATGAACGTTTTCTCATTCAAGACTACTTTAGCTTGTGCTACCTTTACAAGAAAAGTAACTATCACAGTAGAAAAATGTTAGTCTTAATTTGTTTCTTCTACTGCTATGTTTTTATGAGCAGAAAATTTTGTATGTACAATAAAACATGGTACTGTATAAGCTGACTCGGAGCTGAGATGTTTCAGGTAGTATTTCTTGGCATTGCATGGTGTGATGAAATGTGCAGTGCAAAGGGCATGTTACATGTTCAGAACTAAGGTTACAAAAAAGTACTCAGATGAAACACAGGTAGAATGGTATCAGAAACACGTCAGATGTTCATGTATTTGATTTTCAATTAATTTTTATTGTTGGCTTTAAGAAACACTTTACTGTTGATAAATCGCTGTGACACCACATTAAGTTGCACAATTCCATTTATAGTTATGAATAACAGCTTAAGAAACATGGACTTAGTCAGGAAGCGGTGGTATTCACCTTTACTCCCAGAACTCAGGGGGCAGAAACAGGTGGATCTCTGAGTTTGATGCTAGTCTGGTCTACATGGCAAATTCCAGGACAGCCAGGACAATAAAGAGAAATCAATCAATCAATCAACCAACCAACCAACCAACCAACCAACCAACCAACCAAAACAAGACGTGGACTTTGTAAGGAGCAGGCCCTTAACAGGACCAACTCCATTTTGAAATAGGAAAGAGAACAAGTTTTGACATGTTTTAAAGCACTATAGTAACCAAAAGTTGTTTTGAAACCTTATGAATCAAAATATGTAAACATAAGCTGTTTTAAATAAGTAAGATAACCACCTGCAATGAAGTCATAGTCCAGAGATAACCAGACAAGTCTGGCTATCTGCCGTGCATGTCAGCAGTAAGCCAAATTCAGCATAGAAACGGAGTCCCAACCTGAGCATGATATCACACTGGTAGCCATAACTTGCTAACGTGATCCTCCGCCCAGGCCTCCTCTGCACCTGATCATCAAAGCAACAGCCAAGAGACTGATGCCTCCAACTTCATGGTCAAGCACTCCGCAGCATCGACCATCAAAGCAGCAGCTGAGAGACAGAAGTCCCTGACTTCTTGGTCAAGCCCCCTATGAGGTCAAATTATCAATTCAATCAGCTGGAAGCCACAGCCCAACCTCCGGATTCTGGACCTGCAGCAGAAACCAGCATAAGGACTCAGGTCGCATAACCCATCAATGACTGATGTACTTATTGCTATGCATATTTCTTTGGTAATCAGCAATTTGTTATTTAGGTTTACTGTGCTGATATTGATATTGATGGAGGCAATGCATAGGAAATGTGGCAATACCTTGTTGTGACAATAGCTTTGGCATTGGTGATAATATATTGTTTGCTGTGCATCATTAAAGAACAATTGAATGACAAGCCTCTGTCTCTAGTGTACTCTCTCCTCTCTTGTGGAGCTGACAATCTCACAGTCAATCCAGCATAAGATCTCTGAGTGGAGAAGGACTTGTCGCTCCTCTCCCCGTGGGGATACTAAAGCCTTATCACAACCTGCTCAAGATAAGATACTGGGCTCTCTGCTGACTTGTTCTCCATGCTCCCTCCACATGGTTTAAAATGTGAGCCTTCAGCTTGTGATCTAGCTCTCATGCCTGCTGTGATGTACTCTTATCCCTCTATAGTCATAAGCTAAATAAACCCTTGCATCTATAAAATATAAATGTGGACTTAATGGACATACACAAACACACCCACACAGAAAGCACAGCAGAAAAAAAGAAAGAAGAAACCCAGCCCCAGGCCATAGTTATCCTATCCTACATGCATCAGAGATGATATATTTAGCAAAGCTACAGAGGGACTATCTCCAAAGTGTGTGTGTGTGTGTGTGTGTGTGTGTGTGTGCGCGCGCGTGTGTAGGCAAGAGATCCATTTTTGATATCTTCCTCTTTCATTCCCTTCTTTTTAGAGACAGGGTGATTTACTGAACAACTTGGCTAGACTTCCAGCCAGCAAAGACCCTGGATACTTTTGGCTCCTCCTCCTCCTATTACATGTAAACTTGTCATGTCTGGCTTTTTATGTGGGCACTGGGAATCTGAACTTGGGTTCTTATGCTTCCATAGAAAGCATTTTACCTACTGAGACATCTTTCCAGCCTCTCCGATTTAGATACTTAAAAAAATAACTCACAAACAAATAAAACTAGAGGGATTATGGGGACTTGATGAAGTCCTAAGTGAATGTGTATCATTAACATGAGGACAGCTATGTCAAGAAACTCAGTACCTCAAATCCAAGGGAATGGCAAAGCCTTCTCTAGGTTAGGCTCAGAGGAAAGGCAAATACTGTTTGTTTCACATACTGATGTTATGAATGACTGACCCTTAGTGAAAATCAGTGTATATAGAAACCTTCAACCACAGGCTTTTATTAACAAATGACTATAATCTGAAACTACTTCCCTACAGAGATATCTTTCTGAGATTAGCCTCCTTTTCCTTCAGCTCTATATAGCAATCCCACCTTCTTGCTCAATGGTATATACGAAGAGTAGTGAGCTCCCATGCTGTTGGTGCATCTCCATCAGTGTGCACAGCGCACCTGATCTCAGCTTTCCAGTATGTTTCTGTTCTTTCTTCAGGCCTTCATTGCCTCTGTGAAGGCTACCATAAGGGCTTGAGTTTTCTTTCATTTATATTGTGGCCAAAGGCTTGTTTTGCTCCTTTTAGGTTACATCTTTTTCTTCTCTGGACAACCAAATGTTCAAATTACTGTCACTCCACTCTTAGTTTATTATCTAGGCTTATATCCTGTACTAACTTAGGGAGACATTCATAGAAACAATTCTGGAATCAACAGTACTTGAAAACAATCCCCAATATTCAATGGCCATTTCACTACCCTTAATAGGGCCCCAGATCAACAAATACATGAACAACTCTCTTCCACTATCTGGTTCCCACCAGCTTTCACTCCCCTGCATCTCCACATGCTTTTCCCTACTATGTCTCCACTGACAAGCCTCATTCTTTGTTGTTTGTTTTTTGAGACAGGTTTCTCTGTAAATGCCTGGCTATCCTGGAACTTACTCTATAGGCCAGGCTAGCTTGAAATGTCAGAGATCTGCCTGCCTCTGCCTCCTGAGTGCTGGGATTAAAGGTGCATACTGACACTGCCCAGCTAAAACACCTCACTCTTGCTGATTTTTGTACTCTAAGGTTTTCACCCCTCCAGTTTTGCTTTAACCATTTTCATTTTCCCCACTTAACATTTTTATTGATTCTCTGGGAGTTTCTCATCATGCACCGTCATCACAATCCCATCTCAGTCCTTCCATGTCCATCCTCCCTTGTAACCCTCACAAAAAAGATGTAAAAAAAGAAAGAGAACCAAAACAACAAAACCCATAAAAATCCACTTTGTATTATCTATATACTCACTGGAGCATGGTCAAATTCTTAGTGGTCTACCCCTTAAATAGAACTAACTCTGTCCCCTCCCACACTTCTGCTATCCATCAACTGGAGAACTACTCTTTAGCATCTCGGTCATACTTTTTAAGACTTTCTTTGGTGGCTTCCTGTCTGACTAGACAGTTACATTTTGGAGGGAGGGTACTGGAGGGTGGGATTTGTCACAGAGGCTTTCCATGTTTGTATGTGTCTTTCACCTGTGCATCTGCAGTTATTGCTATCACAACTAAAGTAGCCTCCTTGCTTTTCAGTCAGTTAGAACAGAGCTAGATCATGGGCCTCCATAAGGTTTGCACAGACCACACAAACCACAAACATTGTCCCCAGCTGCAGTAGGACCTCAGGTATAGACAAGACCTTTAGATGCTGTCTGTACCATTGTCATCAACATGGCCTCGAGTGGGAGCACAGGACACTCACATCAATATGGACCACTAGCAGAATAGCCTAAAGCCATCCACATGGCTTCAGACTGCAGTGCAGACCAAGGACATCTGCATGGCCCTGGATGATAACATGTGCCACAGACATTGTCACAGCCCTCATCAGGGTGTAGCAAGGTGGAATGTAGGTGGTCACAGTCCTGGTTGCCTCACCCAGCTGCTGGCTCTTCCACTTTGGACACTTGCCCCAGTTTAGCTATTACTGTTAAATAATGTATGTATGATACCATGAGCATAAATAAGTTCCTGATTCATGAAACTTTTTGTCAGCTATTTGCTCACAGCCATCACAATACCTAACACAAGTTAGCAAGTGTTTTACTGCACATTACAGTATTATTCACTATGACTACTATGCTTTGCTGCAGGTCTCTAGGACTTTATGGTTCACAACCAAATCTATACCCTCAGCATAATGCACCCAATTTATCCTTCCTCTGGTCCCTGACAACCTCTCTACTTTTTGGTGAGTCAGATTACTTTAGATTGCATACATCAGAAGTCTCATATTTGATGACATATTTCTTTCCCTTAACATCATATCCTGAAAGTTTACTCAAATTTTCCCAAATAGGAGGATTTGAGCTTTGGAGGGGAAGCGCATTTAAATCTTTTATGGCTTCTAAACTGCAGGAATGGTTCTCACACTTGATGGTGCATGAGAATCCTTGAGGGCTTATCAAAGCAGATTCCTTGGCTCCACTCCACTTTCTTATTCTACAAGTAGATGGGGCCTGAGTAGAAACAAGTCCCTAGTTAAGGTAGGTGCCTCTGGAAAGTGAGACATTTTACCTCTTAGAGAAAAAATAATGTTCAATATCTTTAGCCATGAAAATAAAAACAGTTGAGAGTCCATCTTTTTCCAGCCAGAATGGCCACCATGAAGAAAACAGTTCTCACAAAGATAGCTTGTGGGAAATAAATTAATAAACGTTTGCAAAATGATCCTTGAATGTATTTATGAGCACTTCAAAAGAAACCCACACACCTACTAGGGAAGGCAGAGGTACATACTGATAGAAATTCTCATGTTCCCTGGCCATTGCCTTCAATACACATCTCCTTTGCATTTGCACATTGTCTTGCAGTTCTTAGTGAAGTCAGTACTTACTCAGGCAAGCCCATTGTGCTCTACACCATGTGAAGGTCACCTTTACATGGCTATTCCAGTTTTTGCTACTTTTTACACATTTACAGATTACTTATATATTTTTATTTTTAGTGATTTCCCAGACCCACCACATGCGTCCTGGGGTCAGAGGGCCCATGTTTTACATCTACATGATAAATGCCAGACATTATTCAACACCTTCATGGGATCAGTTTCTCCAATCTTAAAGGTGTGGTCTGAATGTAAATTCTCCCTTATAGGCTCACATGTGTGAACACTGTTTTGGATTGTGGCACCTGGGGAGGTGTGGCTTAGCTGGAAAAAGTGGGTCATTGCAAGGTAGGTTGTGAAGTTTATATCCTGACCCTGATAGCTGTTTCCCAATCTTCTCATACACGAGGAAGCTCTGTATCCCCACAGCTGTTCATGAACTATTGTCATTACACCATTCTCACCATAAGGAATGTGTTTTCTAGGTCCACACAAAATATAGTGGAAATAAACTTTTCCTCTGCTGTTGCTTCTTGCCACAGCAAAACGTTCACTAACCCATATCCTAGTTCCTTGACACTCTTGGTGTGGGAGGTATCTCGGAATTGATGGTTGCAGGTATCTTCTCAATCTGGCACCATGAACCTTTGAGCTAATGGGAGTATTTCCCAGGTTAGCAAAATCTTGCCTGCCAACCTTGGTTTTCATTTTCATTCAAGTATTTAGTGAGAATGCAAGAGTGCCTTAATAGCTGACAGCAAGACAGTCTGTTAAGCCAGTTGTCTGATTGGAATTTTTATTTACTCCTTCCTACTGTTTCAGGGCCTTAGAGTAGGTATGTAAATCACTAAGCAAAACCATTCATCTAAAGATGAAATTGCTTATGGCATTACTTATATGTGGAAACATTATATATTTATTTCTAAAACACCAACCTATATGAGTTTTAAGATTACTTATTTAATGTGTGATTGAGCTATGCGTGAGGTATCAATCAAACTAATGAAACTCACTGACTGCCCTTGAAGAGTGCATCCTAATGGAAAAAAGTAAATGTATGACTAATTATATGATGAAGTGTATAATTTACATATTAGCATATCTTTGAGCTATAGAACTCCTCAAATCCTAATGACATATAATTACTCACATTGTTCATGTAATATGAAAATGAAAGAATACTTTTGGCCTAGTTTCTTTGCTGTCAACACTACACTCCAGTCGTAAGGTAGCAACCACTTGGTGTAAACTGCTCTTGTAGCAGAAGAAAATACACCCAAGATTCATTCATTGCCTGATGTGGTCCAGTAGGCAAACAAGGGTTCCCAATGGGATGCAATATTGATTGGGATCTATAATATAAAACTTTTACAAGGTTAAATGAAGTCAAGAAGAGGCTGGGAGGAGCCAGGTTTACTGGTACACTGGAAGTGAAATGGGGATTGACACAGGTTTAAGGAGGCATTTGTGGTGTGTATTCCATTTTCATCGACCCCATGGTAACTTTTATTTTCTCCCTGATTTTCATGTAGGTAATACATATAATACCTGCCCTGGTAACTGGTTTAATGTAATTTCATGCGGCAATATTCATCATAATTCCATTCCCTTTAAAGACTAAATAATACACATGCATACATACAGTGCATCTCATACTTCATTCATCTGATAAGACATTAATTTTTACCAAAATTTTGCCTAATAGGAATGATATCCTAAGCACTAGTATACTCATACTGCTTTTCAAGCTTTGAGACTTGATATATAATATCGTAATTGTTTTACATAGTAGCTACACATTAAATTCCCCCTAGCAATATATATGGCTCCAATTTCTCTATATCCCCACTTTGCATTTTTCTTACAAATTGAACAATTATAATATTAATATAAAAATTATTTAAGTATATAAGTGGAGAATAAGAACATCCATACAATTGTACCATCAGGAAAGCTAGAAGCATTGCTAGTTCAAGGTCAATTTAAGTTACACAACTGAAGGGAAACACAAATGACTGGAGATATACTTTAGTTATAGATCACTTTGGGTTTGACTCTGAGGACTCTTGATTAAGGTATCCTAAATGTTTACTGCTCATGTGAAATTCTGAAATACAAAGGAATTACAGAAAAGAAGACTGTCTGGATATATTCTGACGATGGGCATTAGTGTGTGTGTGTGTGTGTGTGTGTGTGTATGTGTGTGTGCGTGCATGCATGTTCTATCCTACATCCTACATCGTCCCACATTAGGTCAGTCTCTCAGAACTTCATAAGATGTGACAACTTTAGCCTACAGAATGAGTCCCAGACATTTCAATCTAATTCACATATACAGTAAACTGCAAGTAAAATCTCTTCTGTAGTATGAAAGACCATACCCTTAAGTACACTACTAAGAAGTCTCAAAGTCCTTCTTTGCAAGTCTATCAAGCCCACATTTTAGTACACTGTGGAGAAATAAGCAAAATAAAATCCAAGGCTTAGTTGTTAATTTCTGTACAACTTTAATTTCTAATACAACTTTATTATATTCTTAAATTCTTAAGTTTATAAAACAACATTATAAACACCTGAGGTCCATTCAACTGGAAATAGTATCTTTGTACAAACAATTTGCAAGAAGATCAAGTTTAAGTATTCTAGTTGTATCAAAAATGACATAGGTGAAATCATCTTTTAAACATTTGCATTGCTGTGTAAAGCACATTTGGAATTCTAAAGAGAAAGTTACATTCTTGTCTTATTGGACATTTTGTTGACATTTAGAATAGAAAATACATGTATAACTGGCCCTAATACATGTATAACTGATTCTCATAGCTTATATGCATTACACCATTATATAAAATAACAACATGCAGCACCATTTTACTCTGAAAGCTCTTATTTGGAAAAACAAAACCCTCAATGTCAGAATTAATGCATCTTTCAAATTGTAGCAGAAGTGATGGCTCAGAACTAAGAAAATTAATTAGAAATATTGCATAGGATAAAGGGCTTCCCTATGTGGGAGCCAGTTTATGGGCAGTTTCTTATCACCTGAATAATAAGTTGAGAGGTACTGGTGATAGAAAAATGATGTATATATTTTTCAGGGAATAAACATCTATACATATTTTTATTACCTCTGTGGCAGTGTAAAGTGCCATATTCAATTCAAAAAGTAACTGTGTATTCTCACATATATACAATAGTATATAAATATGATAAAGTACCTGTATGAGTAATAAACACAAAATAAAACAAAAAATTAAAATCTGGACACAAATATCTTAGAAAATAACAATGTCAGTTATTTGGGTGCCAAATGTTCAAGTTTAGCAAAATACAGAAAGTTGTAAAATGGGTATAAATTTTATCTAATTCTATCCAATTCACTCTGGTAAAATAAACATCTCCAGCACAAAATTATTTTACTCTTTCCTACAGTTTAAAACATATCAAAGACTAGTAAGAACACTTTATGCAAGCTTATAAAATTGCTTTTCCCCCTGTAGTCTGAGCAAGAAAAGGGCAGTGACAGAAAGAAAAATAATTTATACGGCTCTTCCCTTTCTAGTAGTAGATCAGGAACAAAATACTGTAAAACCAGACTAAAATAACTGAGCAGAAGAGAGCTTACGTGCATCTTGAAATTCTCTTTTGAGAAAAAAGTTCTCGTGTTTTTAGAGGTCAAGTTGCTGGTATTTTCCCCCTTGGGGTTTAGTTGTTTGGTTCTACATATAAAGATTAATCCAAATAACAGGTTTTCTTCTCTTTGCCACATGAAGTACACTTGTAAACACAATAAATTAATTAAAGACATAAATAATGAACCGCCAGTCTTAAGTATGCTTATACAAACATATTAAATGGTATTTAAAGAATACGAGTATACTATTAATGTAATTGTACAACTTTTATAAAATATTTCTATAAAAACCTTCTATAAAATAAAAACTGGTGAGATGAAAACTACTTTTAAGGTGAAATGTTTTCAGTATACCTGAGAATTATCTCTAAAATAAATTTGCACATTTTCAAATATGTTTTACTTCTTTAAGTTTTTCAATGTAGTAACATAGTTTTAATGCTGGTCCTAGTTTCAGCCCCATATACTTCATCAGCAGCTCACTCTTCAGTAGTAGCAAAGCTTTCCCATCAATTTCCTAAAGAGAAAAGAAAAATACATAGTAAGAATCCTTCCATGGCTGATCAATCTATTTATATACAAGTGTATAAACTATCATATATATATATATATATATATATATATAAATATATATATATGTATATATGTGTGTGTTTATTATAAAAAACTAACATAATCTTATTTGCATAATGGAGCATTGTCTGATAAAATTATAAATTTAAATTAAAGAACTTTAGTCAAGTAATTTCAACAAATGTCCAGAGTATCAAATTATCTGGCTTTACTGTGTACTGAAAAAAATACTACTACGTATCTATGACAAATGGTTAAATATTGAGAATAGTAGAAATGAATTTTACACATTAACTTTCTGAGAAGGGAAAGGAGTACGTCAGTATCCATGCAAACTGTAAACGTGCTGCACAGTTTCATCTTCATATCGAAAGGTATAAGCTGTCTGAAGCTACTTAACTGCTGAAACAAATATTCATTTACTTGAAATGTTGAAAAGAAGCAGGGGCTGGGGCTGGGAAGGATTGCTCAGTGAGTAAAGCACTTGTCTTGAAAACATGAAGCATGGAGTTAAGTTCCAGAATCCATGTAAAAATGCCAGACATGGTGGCATCTACTTTAATCCCAGCACTGAAGAGATTGAGGCATGACAATCTCTGAGGTGTACTGGCCAGTCAGTATAACCTAATTGATGAGACTCCAGATCACAGTGAGAGACCTTGTCTTAAAGGAGGCTGTAGAGCCTTCCTGAAGATGACACTTGAGATTTTTGTCTTCTGGACCCCATAGACATATACACATGTGTATCTGCACCTGCACACACATTTGTCCACACCTGCACACACATGTGCACACATGAACGCATAAAATAGTGTACACGAGACATTAAAACAATAACTTTATGGCAGAAAATATTGTGAACACATTATTTAACAGTGACAAGAAATCCTTTATTAATGTATTATACAATTTATGTTATAGAAACCTATTATTTGGTATTCAAATCACAATGGAGTTGCTGGGTTCACTGGGTATCACGAGAAGGCCACCCTGGTAAATGCTATAGGTCAACCCCTCCTACTCATGGTCCTAGAGTAGAACAGGTAGCAGGTAGGTCGGGGGAGGATTTCTGTATTTGTCATTACAAGAAGGGGTGGTCTGCATGAGAGTGGTAATCCTGTAATACCGACTCTTGAAGCTGTTTAGTGTACTAGATACTTGGATACCCATTTAAAGAATTAGGCAATTAATTTACCATTTAAGGCCTGAATGTTGGGCAAAGTAATCGTTCTCACAAATTAAAAAGATCAGTTGATAGGGTTCCCCCACCATCGATACAACTCAGTGTCAAACTGAAAGGCCTGCACAGAGGTCATTTAGAGGCATTAGGGCAGCAGGAAAACTGGATCAAAAGATACGTTACATGTTGCCTGAAGAGGTCGGCGAGGGGGCCTGATATGTGAGGATCTGTATGTTTCATAAACTGTATCACTTCATCCACAGACCAGGTTGAAGGGTCCTTACAGAAGCCTTGTTTCAGGACACTGGGGTCAGGTACAGCTATATAACTTGAAGCTTCAATGGGAGGGGAAAAAAAAACAAATCATACTTGACCTGATCATAATCCTGAAAGAAGAGATGTTAGGTAGAAAGTAATGGTCTCATTCCAGGAACCTTCTGTTAAGTACCTAAGTAAGAGCTCAAGATTGCAACTGTAAAATCTCATGCCTGCCTGAATGAAGATGATCTGATGCTGCCTACGTAAGAGTGTGCCAATGAACCTCCCACAAAGACAATCAACAACTTTACTTTAGTAGGTACCTTAAAGCTTCAACAATCATAAGACATCTAACAATCCAAGGCCTCTTAGGTTCCAAGCAAGAACAGGAAACAGTGCTACTCAGATTAAATTGGGATAATCTGAATTATTGTCTTCTTTGAATAGATCCAAAAGATTTCTCACAAAATGCTCTTTTAATAGCTTTTCTTGTAAGTTGACATTATTTTTTATATGATGAGACTCTCTCAAGTTTACAAGTCCATAATTCCCTAAATTTTTTCCAGTTTAATCAAATGTATTTCAGTAACCCCATTATGTTTGAGAGGAACATTAGCAATTTGGACAATTTGACTAATCAAATATTCAGTATGGACATTTTTAGCATCTCTTTTATACTTTAGATTGCCATCTCACTGATGAAAGTTATCAAAATTATTTCCTGCTTTGTTAGGTTAGAAAGTAGTTTTAGGCTCTCCCCGGCTGGCCTGCTGGTGTGTGCACCCTGGATCCCGCAGGAGACATTCTGGAGGCTCCACAGATCCCACAGCCAGCGTTAGGTAGGAAAACCCACATACTGCCCTGAGCCCATAGCTGGGTGCTGTGAGTGCCCAGATTCCAGCAGATACCCCCCCCCACCCCTACCAGCTAGCACCCCACTTCTGCCCATCTCCCGGATCTGAGGCCTGGACCAGACCTCTGCCAGGTCTGCTGTTGTGTGGACTCCGGATTCTGCCTGAGACATACTGGAAGGTGCACTCAACCCAGAGTCACAGGGGAACAACTGAACTCAGAGCGTCAGACAACATATCCTGAGATATCCAAGAGGAGACACTGCACACAGAACAGCAAACACCTAGGTGGACTGCCACCTTGGAGGCACCATATCCTGAGGCATCCTAGAGATACCACTGTAATCAGTGCAGCTGGAAAAAAATCACAGAGACATCTGGACCCCTAGAAGACCAGACACAAGCGAGATAACTGGAAAGGCAGGCTTCAATCAGAGATAGAAGTACAGGTAGCACTAGAATTAACCAGATGGCAAAAGGCAAGAGCAAGAACGTAAGCAACAGAAACCAAAGTTACATGGCATCATCAGAACCCAGTTACCCCATCATAGCAAGCCCTGAACACTCCATCACACCAGAAAAGCAGGATTCAGAATTAAAATCACTTCTCATGATGATGATAGAGGACTTTAGGAAAGACATAAATAACAATCTCAAAGAACAGATAGAAATACTTAAAGAGAAAACACAAAAATCCCTTAAGGAATTGCAAGAAAATGCAACCAAACAGGAGAAGGAATTAAACAAAACCATGCAGGATCTAAAAATGGAAGTAGAAACAATAAAGAAATCACAAAGGGACAATAAACTGGAGATAGAAAACTTAAAAAAACGATCAGGAGTCACAGACACAAGTATTACCAACAGAATACAAGAGATGGAAGAGAGAATCTCATGTGCAGAAGATACCATGGAAAACATTGACACAACTGTCAAAGAAAATGCAAAATACAAAAAGTTACTAACCCAAAATATACAAGAAATCCAAGACACAATGAGAAGGCCAAACCTAAGGATAATAGGTATAGATGAGGGTGAAGACTCCCTAATTAAAAGACCAGTAAATATCCTCAACAAAATTATAGAGGAAAACTTCCCTAACTTAAAGAAAGGGATGTCCATAAATATAAAAGAAGTCTACAGAACTCCAAATAGTTTAGACCAGAAAAGAAATACTTCCTGCCACATAATAGTCAAAACAGCAAATGTACAAAACAAAGAAAAAATACTAAAAACAGTAAGGGAAAAAGGCCAAGTAACATATAAAGGCAGACCTATAAGAATTACACCAGACTTCTCACCAGAGACCATAAAAGCCAGAAAATCCTGGACCAATATCATAAAGACCCTAAGAGAACACAAATGAGAGCCCAGACTACTATACCCAGCAAAACTGTCAATCATTATGGATGGAGAAACCAAAATATTCCATGACAAATCCAAATTTACACAGTATCTCAACACAAATCCAGCACTTCAAAGGATAATTAGTGGAAAAAAACTCCATCACAAGGAGGGAAACTACAACCTAGAAAAAGCAAGAAAGTAATCTTCCAAAAACCATAAAAGAAGGTAGCTACACAAACATATCTCCACTGCCAATAACAAAAATAACAGGAAACAACACTCATTTTTCCTTAATATCTCTTAATATCAATGGACTCAATTCTGCTCCTGACAGCTTCCTGTCGTGGATTCTAAGAAGAAATTGAGCATCCTTGTAGTTATTCCAGTTGTGTGGTAACAGCCACTAGGCAAGAATTGCCTCTTTCCTTCTACAGACAAATTACTGTCCAGAAAAGGACACACTTGCAGAATAGTCAACTGATTATATCTGCCTAGACAGAGTAATCAGTCCTTAATAATCCTGCATCACCAAGGTCTGTCAGATGATTCTGGGCCAGAAGGCTGAAGATTTGATGCTCCAACATTCGGTAGTATAGGGGCTTTTCAGGTGTTCAGAGGTCTCTATAAATTGGCTAAGTTTTAGAAGCTATGCTTTGTGCTTCCCACAATTACAGTTAACTCAGTCATTCTGAATTTCTGACGGGGTTGAAAACTTATAGCTATTTACCTTGAGAGAAAAGACTTGAGTGGATGGTCATCAGCTGACATTCATCCTAAAGCCAGATTCAGAACTAAATGTTTTAGTTAGGATAGATGACAGAGATGCTGGTAAGTCAAAAAAAGGATGGACGGGGTATTAGGACTATCTTGTACCTCACTGGTACAAATTGGCATAATTATGCTCTAATTGTATTTTGAGAGAAAAGTTTCATTTTAACAGGAAGGGTGATGTGTAGGAGGAGCTAAGGTAGGAGTAGTACTGAGAGGAAGAAAAGGAGTAAGAAGAGGAGAAGAAGGAGAGGAGAAGCTAGGTGATGAAAGAGAGAAAGAGGGGGGAGACAGGGAGGCAGATATTCATGTATCTCCACCAGTCAAAGATAGTTGTTATATCTAGGTTGGTCAGTGGGTTACACCTCTGATTGAACAATTCCAAACTTATAATGCTTATGATTAACATTATTTAAAAAAAATGTATGAATGCAAAAAGGAAAACGGGGCATGGGATAGGGATTTTCTAAGGGGGGGGGGAATGGGGAAAGGGGATGGCACCTGAAGTGTAAATAAAATATCTAATAAAAAGAAAAAGAAAAAAAAAGCAGGAAAGTAATCTTCCAAAAACCATAAAAGAAGGTAGCTACACAAACATATCTCCACTGCCAATAACAAAAATAACAGGAAACAACACTCATTTTTCCTTAATATCTCTTAATATCAATGAACTCAATTCAACAGTAAAAAGATATAGACTATCAGACTGGATATATAAGCAGGACCCAACATTTTGCTGAGTAAAAGGTTGGAAAACAATCTTCCAAGCAAATGGTTCCAAGAAACAAGCAGGAGTAGTGATTCTAATATCAAATAAAAATCATTTTTCAACCAGAAGTAATCAAAAAAGATAAAGAAGGACACTTCATATTCATCAAAGAAAAAATGTACCAAGAGGAACTCGCAATTATCAACATCTACGCCCCAAATGCAAGGGCACCCACATACATAAAAGAAACTTTACTAAAGCTTAAAGCATACATTGCACCCTACACACTAATAGTGGGAGATTTCAACACCCCACTTTCAGCTATGGACAGATCATGGAAACAGAAACTAAACTGAGACACAATGAAAATAACAGAAGTTATGAACCAATTGGACTTAACTGACATCTATAGAACATTTCATCCTAAAACAAAAGAATATACCTTCTTCTCAGTACCTCATGGTACCTTCTCCAAAATAGACCATATAATTGGTCACAAAACAGGCCTCCACAGATACAAAAAGATTGAAATAATCCCTAGTACCTTATCAGACCACCATGGACTAAGACTTGTCTTTGACATGGACAAAAACAACAGAAAGCCCACATACACTTGGAAACTGAACAAAGCTCTACTCAATGATAACTTGGTCAAGGAAGAAATAAAGAAAGAAATTAAAGACTTTTTAGATTTAAATGAAAATGAGGAAACATCATATCAAAACTTGTGGGACTCACTGGAAGCAGTACTAAGAGGAAAAATCATAGCTCTAAGTGCTCACAAAAAGAAATTGGAAAGAACATACATTAACATCTTGACAGCAAACCTGAAAGCATTAAAACAAAAAGAAGCTAGTATACCCAAGAGGAGTAGATGGCAGGAAATAATCAAACTCAGGGCTGAAATCAACCAAGTTGAAACAAAAAGAACTATAGAAAATATCAACAAAACCAGGAGCTGGTTCTTTGAGAAAATCAACAAGATAGATAAACCCTTAGCCAGACTAACAAAAGGGCGCAGAGACAGCATTCAAATTAATAAAATCAGAAATGAAAAGGGAGACATAACAACAGAAACAGAGGAAATAAAAAAAAATCATCAGATCCTACTACAAAGGCCTATATGCAACAAAATTGGAAAGTCTGGATGAAATGGACAATTTTCTAGACAGATACCAGTTACCAAAGTTAAAGGAGGAGCAGATAAACCATCTAAACAGTCACATAACTCCTAAAGAAATAGACACAGTCATTAAAAATCTTCCCACCAAAAAATTGTCCGGGACCAGATGGTTTCAGTGAGAATTCTTTCAGACCTTCAAGGAAGACCTAATACCAATACTCTTCAAGCTTTTTCATCAAATAGAAACAGAAGGAACACTACCCAATTCGTTCTATGAAGCTACCATTATGCTAATACCCAAACCACAGAAAGACCCAACAAAGAAAGAGAACTACAGACCAATCTCTCTTATGAATATTGATGCAAAAATACTCAATAAAATTCTCACAAACTGAATCCAACAACACATCAAAACAATTATCCATCAAAATCAAGTAGGCTTTATCCCAGGAATGCAGGGATGGTTCAATATTTGGAAATCCATCAATGTAATCCACTACATAAATAAACTCCAAGAAAAAAACCACATGGTCATCTCACTAGACACTGAGAAAGCATTTGACAAAATTCAACATCCCTTCATGTTAAAAGTCGTGGAAAGATCAGGAATTTAAGGCCCATACCTAAACATAGTAAAAGCAATATACAGCAAGACAGTAGCCAACATCAAACTAAATGGAGAGAAACTTGAAGCAATCCCACTAAGATCAGGGACTAGACAAGGTTGCCCACTCTCACCTTACCTATTCAATATACTACTGGAAGTCCTAGCTAGACCAATTAGACAACAAAAGAAAGTCAAAGGGATACAGATAGGAAAGAAAGAAGTCAAAATTTCACTATTTGCAGATGATATGATAGTATACTTAAGTGACCCTAAAACATCCACCAGAGAAATCCTAAACCTTATAAACAAATTTAGCAATGTGGCTGGAAATAAAATCAACTCAAACAAATCAGTAGCCTTCCTCTATTCAAAGGATAAACAGGCTGAGAAAGAAATTAGGGAAATGACACCCTTCACAATAGCCACAAATAAAATATCTTGGAGTGAATCTAACCAAGCAAGTGAAAGAACTGTATGACAAGAACTTCAAGTCTCTGAAGAAAGAAATAGAAGAAGATCTCAGAAGATGGAAAGATCTCCCATGCTCCTGGATTGGCAGGGTTAACTTAGTAAAAATGGCCATCCGGCCAAAAGCAATCTACAGATTTAATGCAATCCCCATCAAAATTCCAAATCAATTCTTCATAGAGATAGAAAGAGCAATCTACAAATTCATTTGGAATAACAAAAAACCTAGGATAGCAAGAAGTATTCTCAACGATAAAAGAACTTCTGGGCAAATCACCATCCCTGACCTCAAACTGTACTACAGAGCAGTAGTGGTAAAAACTGCATGGTATTGGAACAGCGACAGACAGGATGATCAATGGAATAGAATTGAAGACCCAGAAATGAACCCACACACCTACGGCCACTTGATCTTTGACAAGGGAGCTAACACCATCCAGTGGAAAAAGGACAGCATTTTCAACAAGTGGTGCTGGCTCAACTGGAGGTCAACATGTAAAAGAATACAAATTAATCCATTCTTATCCCCTTGTACAAAGCTCAACTCCAAGTGGATAAAGGACCTTCACATAAAGCCAGATACACTGAAACTAAAGAAGAGAAGTTGGGGAAGACCCTCGAATACCTAGGCACAGGGGAAAAGTAAAGATTCAACTACCAGATGACATGAAGCTCATGAAGAAGAAAGAACAAGTGAGGATGCCTAGGTCTTTCTTAGAAGGAGTAACTAAATACCCAAGGGAGCAAATATGGAGACAAAGTGTGGGACAGAATCTGAAGGGGGGGTTGTATGGAGACCATTCCACCTGGGTATTCATTCCATGAGCAGTCACCAAATATAGATGCTGATACGGATATCAGGATGGGAAAGCTGACAGCAGCCTGATAAGGCTGTCTCCTTAGATGTCCCCCAGAGTCTGACATACCCAGAGACAGATACTCACAGGTATCCATTAATCTGATCAAAGGTTCCCAATGGAGGAGTTAGAGAGAAAACTGAAGGAGCCTTAAGGGCTGGCGGCCCCCATGAGGAGAGCAAAAATAACAACCAGCCAGAGCTCCCCAGGGTCTAAACCACCAGCCTAGGAGCACATATGGAGAGACACATGACTCCAGCTGTATATGTAGGGGAGGATGGCCTTGCAGGGTATAGGTGGGAGACAAGTTCATTGGTACCTTGAAGGCTGAGCACTGGGGGAGGGGGGGGAAATCTGAGGGTGGGGAGGGGGGCTGGATGTAGGTGGGTTAACACCCTCATAGAAGCAGGAGGAGGGGGGATGTGATACGGGGTTCCTGGATGGTGGGGGAAATGCGGTAAGGGGTTAAAATTTGAAATGTAAATATTATATCCAATAAAAGAGGGGAAAAAAGAAAAGCGGTTAGAACCAACATTCTTAATAAAATGTCAGCCCTCTTAAAAAAAACTATCTTGATACTAAAATTTGTTTTGAGAATTGTATATTGCAGAATGATCAGCCTTGCTGTATCTACTCAACAAGCAAGCTGGGCAGACCTGCTCAAACCTCTGAGGTCCGGGAATTCCATCTGGAGGCAGTGAAGACACAGCATCAGAGGATTGTCAATTTGCACTTCCCCCCACTCCTCTTCTAATATCTCAACGCCCATAATCAGCTTGAAGAAGCTAATGAAGAGTCAGCACCCCTATTCCCTGGGCTTGGGGACTAAGGTGGTAAATGTTGGGCTGTCTTTCTAGGGAAAAGTAGTGGTTTTGTGGGAACAGAGAGGATTAGCTAGGGTTTATTGCATAGCCATAACCTATTAGTAGAAATCTGTATAATTAGTATCAAGATGAAGATATAAATTCTTAAATGGCACCAATTTACTTTGATTACAAATTTTAAGGTTTTCATTGGCATGAGCTTCTTAGTAATATAAGAGTGAGATAAATATAGTTACTCTCATAGGCATTGTACCAGTATAACACATTTAGGAATAAAAAGCTTAGACCCAGTCCGTCGTTAACTTTTTTAACTGATTTGAGAAGGTCAGCCTGTGAGTTAAAGGACTATAGCAAATTCATGGCTTGGAGTTTATTATAAGGGTGTATTCTATGTTTATTTAGAAATAGCTGAGTGGAGTTAACAGGAAACAGTCCAGATTACCTTACATGGATAGTTGGTTTTCAAAACATCAGAAATCCACAGAATTGACATCACAAACATTTCTGTATTAATTAATCTTCATTTTCATTAGAGACCTATCTCCTCTGGACAGCTTCCTATATTGAACTCTAAGAAGAAATTGAGCATCCTTGGAGTTACTCTAGTTGTGGTGAAACAGCCACTAGGCAAGAATTGCCTCTTTCCTTCTACAGACAAATTACTGTCCAGAAAAGGACACACTTGCAGAATAGTCGACTGATTATATCTGCCTAGACAGAGTAATCAGCCCTTAATAATTCTGCAGCACTAAGGTCTATCAGATGATCCTGGGCCAGAAGGCAGAAGAACAGATGCTCCAACGTTTTGAAGTAGAGCAAGTGTCCAGGTGTTCAGAGGTCTCTATAAATTGGCTAAGTTTCAGAAGCTATGCTTTGTGCTTCCCACAATTATAGTTAACTCAGTCATTCTGGATTTCTGACGGGGTTGAAAACTTATAGCTATTTACCTTGAGAGAAAAGATTTGAGTGGATGGTCATCAGCTGACATTCATCCTAAAGCCAGGTTCAGAACTAAATGTTTTAGTTAGGATAGATGACAGAGGTGCTGGCTAGTCAACCAAAGGGTGGACTGGGTATTAGGACTATCCTGTACCTCACTGGTACAAATTGGCATAATTATGCTCTAATTGTATTTTGAGAGAAAAGTTTCATTTTAAGAGGAAGGGTGATGTGTAGGAGGAGCTAAGGTAAGAGTAGTACTGAGAGGAAGAAAAGGAGTAAGAAGAGGAGAAGAAAGAGAGGAGAAGCTAGGTGATGAAAGAGAGAAAGAGGGGGGAGACAGGGAGACAGATGTTCAAGTACCTCCACCAGTCAAAGATAGTTGTTATATCTAGGTTGGTCAGTGGGTTACACCTCTGATTGAACAATTCCAAACTTATAAAGCCTATGATTAACATTATTTTTAAAAAATGTATAAATGCAAAAAGGAAAACGGGGCATGGGATAGGGGTTTCCTAAGGGGAGTGGGGGGTATTGGGGAAAGGGGATGCCATCTGAAGTGTAAATAAAATATCTTTAAAAAAAAAGGAATGCAAGGTGGCAACTTAAGTTGTCCATAAACATTAATAAATACAAAAAAGTTTGGAGACTCTTCAAATGTTAAAAAAAAAAAACCAGGGTTAATCATATTTCTAAATCAACCTAGGTTTTAAAGATGTTTCTGTTATCAGAATTTGGTATAGCTATGTCTTACAAAACATGTTAACTACTTTACAGATAAACTGTATGTAAACGTATATAAGTTCTAGCATAAAACTAATTTTAAATTGAAGTAAGATTAGTATCTTCTCTTTCTACTACTCTATTATTGAAACAAAATTGGGACTTTATCTTCAAAGTAATCAGATGGGTTTGTAAACACTACATGGTTATTACTTAAAAGATATATGAAACAAACTACTCATGAGAAAAGTCAAAGTCCAATCATAATTTTTCCTGGCTGTATAGATTGCAGTATCATTAAATATATCTGAAATAAAGTGATTTGATTCCTCCTGTTACTACACTTCTTTTATAAAGTAAATGTCAGCAATTCTTCTTATTCAAATAATGGGGGGGATACAATAGTAGTTGTGTGATCATTAGTGACAAATTCAGCTTAAACTAAAATTTCCAGGACCTCAAAGAAAGTAATAATGACAACTCTAGACATCTTTGCAATAAAATGGTAAGTCATGTCTTCTCTAGAGTTGCAGGCAGGCAGTATCTGAATTCAAAGATGTTCCCAGCTAGTTTTTTTCTAGGAGATCATATACAAGTGACTTCTCGATTTTTCACTAAAAATATTTACAAGTAACTATTATTCAAGGAAGTTAAAAATGGTATTGTGTATGTAGCCACATGAAATATGTATCTGGCATGTAGTGTCCCAGAATGATTTCTATCTTCAAAAACTACTAATAACCAATATAATTACTATGCCTCTCCATACCTAGGAATGCCATTAGTATTATTCATATATCTGGAAGTCAGATAACTATCATTAGGAATAATATTTCAAATTCTTTCACTAAGAAAATGTTTTTCACAAGTTGATATTTAGTAAACATACTTAGAAATAACATTTTGTATTAATTCTTATGAAATAGATATCTATCTTTAGACCCTTGGTAAACAATATCACCTTTAAACAACAGAAACAGAAGGTGGGGAGAGTTAAAAAAATATGTTAAATGTGCTATAGATGAGTACAGTGAGGTTGGCTCCTAGATAACATCCATGATATATAAAACAAGTAGAATACCTGCTTTCTATATCCTTCATTTTCAACCTAGTATAGAGAAAATGGATAGAACACATATTTCTTTACTCTCCTGTACTTTACAACCCTTAAATGGCAAGTTGTAGCAAGAGGAAAAACTATGTCAACGTTTTACAGATATAAGATGCTACCTTTTCTTGGTAGATCTAAGAGAATGACAAAGGATTGGTAAATAGGGAAATGGTGTGGTTATAAAACAGGATGCCAGAGACCTGATCCAAGCACCATACACAGGCTGGTACCAGGAAAGGCCTCAACAGATATGACAGTGCATCATAAATGGGAAGTAATGTGTCCTTCTTGGCCTTAGAGTCATGAGAGGTTTTAGAGTCCTCAAAGTACTTCAGGGATTGTTTAAAACTGTGTAAGAACTACTAAACTCTGAGAAGTCTCTATCAGATATGGTTGGTGATCCAGACAACCATAGTCATTTCTGTGATGCTACAAAGATAGGAACAGCCACATCAGGATTGTCCCTGCAATGATATGAAAGACAACCTGCCCTCTATAATTTAGATGTTTTCAGAGATACCCAGGGGATACAGTTGGACATGGAATCTTTAAGGAAAAGGATAAACACATTGAGTGAGAAACAATGTTCTTGAATATACATTCATTTTCTTCTTCCATTGGAATTTAATGTGCTTATAAGTCTTTGAGGTAAATAACTTTTTTATAACTATAGATGCATTTGAGATATTTGACACAATCTCAGAAACACCTGTGGAAACTCAAGTATGTGCAGGACACAAAGCATCTCCCACTGATGAATTCTCAGAAGTTTCAGGAAAACTTTTCATTTTAGACATGCCATGTCCCTTAGGAGACAATACTACAAGGGGGAAAAGAGACTATCTTCACCAGCTCAAGTACTATTAGAAAGCTGCCTTAGTTACCCTTCTATTGCCATGACAAAAATATCATGAGTAAGGCAAAAGAAAGCATTTAATCTGGAAGCTTACAGTTCCAGAGGGCTAGAGTACTTGACCATCAAGGCAGGGAGCATGGCAATAGGCAGGCGGGCAGAGTGCTGAAGCAGTAGCTGAGAGGTTACATCTGATCCATGCTCATGAGGTAGGCAGGGAGGGAGGCAGGTAGGCAGAGTAAAAGAGGGTGACAAGAGAGCATGTACATGCTAACCAGGAATGGCATCGGCTTTTAAAACCCAAATGTCCACTCTCAGTGACACATCTTCCCCAACAAGGTCACACCTCCTAACCCTTCTCAAGCATTTCCAGCAACTGGGGATGAAATATTCAACTCTATGAGCCTATGGGTGACATTCTCATTCCACCACATTCCACTCCATGGTCCCCATAGGCTTGTAGCCATATAATAGTGCAAAAATTTATTTAGTTCAACTTCAAAAGTCCCCATAGTCTTTCAATATCAAGACTGTTTAAAAGTCCAAAGTCTCTTCTGAAGTTAGAGGTGATTTCTTAACTATGAGCCCCTGTAAAATTAAAAAAATATTACATACACCCAACATGCAATGACACAGAATACACATTACCATTCCAAAGGGAGAAATGGGGAATAGTGAAGAAATACTATCAGTAGAAAGGCAAACTCCAAATCTTGTAGTTCTGTTAGATGTCAAGAGGGTCAGATGGCTCTGCCCTTCCAGCTTTCTTGACTGCAACACATGTATCTCTTGAACTGGTTCCACTCCCTGTGTGCAGCTCTCCTTGGCAGTATCCTACAGCTCTGTCATCTCCAACCTCCTGAGGTCTCCAATAAAGTTCAGGCTTCACTTTCACAGCTTCATGCAATGGCCTCTCTTGGCCTCCATGCAGCGACTTCCCTGTCACATTCCTGTCCTCAGCAGCTTTCTTTAATGGTGTAAGAAGATTTCACAACCCCTTTATTCTTGTGTCTTTGAATCTAAAGCCAGATCATGTGGGCGAATTCCCAAGTTCTGCTGCCTGCTTGGAAGGGAACCTGGCCTCATCCTTGGGTTTTATTTATAGAAGCTTTGATTTACTGCTGCTCTTCGGGAACAGATAATGCATTAAACCTTTTCACAAGTTTCAGGATTAGTGTGGTAGGACCTTGCCCAGAGGTCACCACCCCCTTTATTCCATTTCTCCTTATCTCTTTCAGCACAAACCAAGGCTCCAACATAAAATTTCCTGGTGGTCATTTTCTCCTCAAACCACATGTGTATTTTTTATTTCTTGTAGCCCTCCTTGTTCTTTTTCATTGTACATCTGCATAAGAGTAATCACTACTAACCACATAACAGGGTCAATATTTGCCTGTCTTGAAATCTCCTCTGCAAATGAAATTAATCCAAATTCTTCAATTTAACTTCACAGATACTTTTAGACAAGGCCAAAAGTCAGCCACAATGTTATCCAAAATATTACCAAAACAGCCTGTAGTCAACCTGCTAATATTGTTTCTATCTAAAATTTCTTGAGCTTACACAAAATATCACCAGACCAGCCTCTAGCGAAGTTGCTAATACTGTTTCTCTCTGAAATCTCATGAGTTGCTTCACATCGCCCTTGGTGCTACTATCTTCGAAGCTCCCACCAGGACGCCTTATTAAGCTCCATTTTAGGTTTCAACCTGTTCTTAGTCAACAGTCCCAAAGTCTCCCATATCCCTTCAAAAAGCAGCACGGCCAGGCTTATAGCAATAAACCACTCCCTGGTACCAACTTCTATCTTGGTTACTTTTCTATTGCCCTGACAAAACAGCTATGATCAAGGTAACTTACCATAGAGAAAATTTAATTTGAGGCTCATAGTTATATCAAGTTGGTTTCACAATCATTATGGCAGGGAGCTTGGCAACAGGCAGGCATGGCATTTGAGCAGTAGCTAAGAAGATATCTTGAAACACAACCACAAGGCAGAGAGAGCCATAGTGCATGGATCTCTTTTATTTATTTATTTATTTTTGAAATCTCAAAGTAGACACCCAGCCAAGTGTCTAATCTCTTTTAAAAATGCCACAACTCTTAATCCTTCTGAAATACTTCTGTCAACTAGGGACAAAGCATTCAAACATCTGAGCCTATGGAGGTCAATCTCCATAATAAGAAAAATCTTATTCTTCCTACCATATTTTTTATCCTAGTACTGAGAAGAGATGGGCAAATTTTTGTGAGTTTTGGGGCAGAATAGTCTATACAGTGAGCTCCAAGCCAGCCAGAGTTAAAAGTAAGATGTTTTCCAAAATAAGTAAGTAAGTAAGTAAGTAAGTAAGTAAGTAAATAATCTTGGAATAAATCCAAGAAAGGAAGTAAAAGACTTGTTATATAATAAAAATTTTAAGACGCTGGAGAAAGAAATTAAAGAAGATAGAAAGACTTAACATGCTTATTGATTGGTAGAAACACTATAGTGATAATGTCCATCCTACCAAAACTAATTTGCAGATTCAATGCAATATGTACTCCCCATCAAATCTCCAATAAAACTTCATAGGAATTTTAAAAAGATCTTAAAACTTATATAAAAACATAGAAAGACCCAGGATAATGAAATCAAACCCGAAGAGTAAACAAGACTGCTGGAGGTACTACCATTTTTTAATACTAAGTAATATTACAGTGGTATAGCAATAAAAATCAGCATGGTACTGTCTTCAAAAGCAACACATAAATTAATAGGATATAACCAAGGGCTTGAATACAACTCTACCTTCCTATAGCCACATCATTTTAAACAAAAGGGCCAAAATATATATTGGAAAAATGTAATATCTTGAATTAATGATGCTGGTTTAAGAGTGTAGAAATGTAAAATGTAGAATGAACAAAACTATACTCTAAATGGATCATGGGTCTCAACGTAAGATTCAATACCTTAAATCTGTTAGAGGAAAAGGTAGAGGATATAGTTCTACTATTAGATCCAACTATGAACTTTTTGAACAGAACTCTAGTAGTTGCAGGTATTAAGATTAACAATTAGAAACATTTAAAACTTTTAAATATCCTAAGTTAAACACACATATGTGAAAGTTTAAAAACATTCAAAAACTTTTCAATATCTTTTGACACAAGTGAAATGCAAATTAAGTCTACATTAAGGTTTCATACCCAACTTTGAACTGCTAAATTTAAAAAAGATAAAAAAGTTGGACAACAGATGTTGGTGTGGATATGGCACAAGGGGAACACTTATTCAATGTGGTAGGAGTGTAAACTGGTACAACCAGTATGGGAATCAGTGCAGATGGTCCTCCAAAATAGACTGATCATATGACCCAGATAAGACACTCCTGGGTATATACTCAAATGACTCTATCCTATTGCAGGGATACTTGTTCATCCAAGTCCATTTCTGCTCTATTCACACGAGTCAGGAAATGGAAACAGTCTAGATATGCATCAACTGATGAGTGGTTAATGATAATGAGGTACACTTGCACAGTGGAATATTATGCAGCGGTTATGAAAAATGAATTCATGAAATACACACACACACACACACACACACACACACACACACACACACACACACACAAATGAATGAATGGAGCCAGAATTAACCGTAAATGAGGCAACCTGGACTTAGAAAGAAAACTATTGCACATTCTTCTTCATATGTGAACTCTAGCTTTGAAGTTTCACATATGTGTGTTTAACTTAGGATAATTATAGAAGTCAGAAAAACATTAAGGGGCCATGCAGGTGCTTTTAAAAGAAGGAACAAAGAATAGAGGTGGCATGAAGGGGGAACAGAAAATAATGGAGCAAGAAGGGTTAAGTGGGGTACAGGTTGGGGGCAGGGTAGAGAAGAGAGTTTTCAGAGAGAAAACTAATACTAAGGACATTTGAAAAAGCCATATGGAAACCTACAATTGTACAAGCTTCCTGAAATATATACATATATAAAAAGTTCAAATAGGGCCTCTCATAGACATCATAGGATATTAAATAAAAACTCAGTGCCAGGGAAGACTTACTTCTTTTGAAATGGTTGTTCAGTGGAGCTTCACAGGCCATTAAATATTATGAATAAGGCTATTACTATCGTTCTTGGTTATCACCCAGAATTGATAACAAGATCCTACTTGCTAAAGATAACATATTGAGCATAGAAATCTAGTGGTTCTGACCTGTAAGCTACTGGCTAGCTTTCATTGTGCTAGATGGTGCTAGGTACACTATTAGGGAAGAAATTTAATCACTGGTCTTACCCAAATACGAACCCTGCAAGCTACTATAATTATGGTCTGTTAAGATACAGCCACTGTTATAATAGTGGTATGAATGGTAGGGAGTAACCAATCACTTTCTGATTGTATTTAAGCCTTATTTCAGAAGACAAAATTCATGTTTGACATGTTAATGGGGCCAAGGACCTGAATCTAGGTAGGTCACAATTCCTAGCTGAGAACCTAGTATTATAATTCTGCAAAGTGTACATAGTATTAAACTGACTCTTAAAAGATTTATGCACATATCCTTCAGCTCTCCCTAGATAAGCTTCTTTTTGCAGCAGATGGAGATTAGCAGAGGAACTAATCAAGATATAAAGAATGATAGATTACAGAGTGCTCAGCCTAATTGGAAATCTATACTATATTGGGCCGCAAAGGCTAGGGATCAACTCAAAAGAGGGGGCAGAGAGACTGTTATGATGTGGAAGCAGTGAGTAACTACAATAAAACAGTATTTTCTAGCTATAATTTGGCAATTATATATATATGAACTGACAACAACTGTGACTTTATATGTAAAAGATCAAACCAGTCAAACTCTCAGCATGGATTATCAAAGAAATCTTACTCCTAGACAAGGAACTACTGACAACTGATATCTGTTTGGGGGAGAGTTTATTTTCTTCAGGGATGCAGCCCTTGAGAGCCTATGCTCCAGTAGCTAGTCCTACATGTTTGCACATGCTAGCAGAACTATATGGACTCTGGGTTTAAATAACAATAACAAAAATAATGGAGTGAACCCATGAAATTGGAGGAAAAATATAAATGTATAAGGAGATGGAGTGAGGTGGGGCTTAATCAAGACACTAAAATTACACATGAAATTCTTAAGAAAAATACATTTCCAACAACAGTTCACTTAATTCATGCTATACTAAATGGCAAGCTTCTAACACAAAGTATATGGCCAGCACTTTTTCAATCATACATAGTAATGAACAATATTCTAAAATACTTGATTACAGGCCATGTCTATGTTACTTATGATAATTTATCTTTCCATCCTTACGATCAAAGTTGTGAACTTCCTGAAAACATCTGTTCTTAGGAACATAATTCTTCAGAAATATTCCTCATGACCATATTGTTTTCTCACATTTGCTTACACGTTTATCTTAGTTTGTAACAATGCAGAGCAGAATGGATAGGACCATTCTAGGTTGTTTTTTCCTTAATCCAAAGGAAAAAATGACAGTAGTACATTTCTGAAAGGAATGCAGTGCTCAAGTTACCAAAGTAATAAACTAATTGTCAGATCGGGGTGAATTTAACTTCCCACCCTCAACACCATCACAGCAAGAAGAGCATATATCATAAGTGGTGAGTGGGTGTTCTTCTTCAATTCCGGTATGCATGAATGCTATTTACCTTTAGAGGCTCGCCCAGACTTTCTGGGAATCTTAGATGAGACAGAAGCAGAAGGTTGAGGTTCCAGAGACAATCGTTTGAAGGTTCCCCTTTGTTCCTCATTTCCTATTTTTTTTGAAAGGTACAAGTTACAATTACCATAGTCAATTGTTTTTATACTACATATTATCTGTATAGAGTATTTGATTTAAAGTAATTTGTATAATGTAATGTCACCCACCTGCCAATTATTTGACTATCCTAACGGGCTCACTGTATCCTATTAGGTAATTATACTGATATATAATATTAAAGACTTGGACCAGAGAGATGGTTCAGTGGAGAGAGCTGATGTCCCCCTTCTAGGCTCTATAGTCACTTACACATACATACATACATACATACATACATACATACACACAATCTTGTGTTTCTGTGTGTGCATTTTCAATAATGTAGAAGAATTTAAAAAGTATATGTGTAAATTTTATTTAGCTTATGGATACACACACACACACCAGGCAAGCACTCTACCACTTAATTATATCCATGGATCACTTACTTTCTATTTGATAGAGGATCTCATTCACTAACATGCCACACTTAAACTCAATCAATTCTGAGTCGCATGTAGGTCTTGGACTACCTTAACCTCTTCCGTGTTTGAGATTACAGGTCTGTGTGAATAGATATGGCTCAACACTATTTCCTCACAACTCAGAACCTTGCAAAGAGGCAAACTGAAAATCAGGGAGGATCAGTAATTTTGCCCATGATGTATAATGCTAATTAACAGCATGCACTGGATTAACATTTAGGTTTTCTAGACTTTGTGTCCTTTTAGTATACAGGTTACAGAGCTAGCACTGGAACCCAGGTTTGATCACTTTCAATAGTTTATGACTACTGTACTTTCATGCAAGGACTTCTTGTATTGTAACTTTATCTCAAAAGAAAACTTGAAAGTTACTCTAGTAGGGAGAAACCAGAAAGAGGACTCCAAGTAGGAGACTAAACCAGAGAATGGTCCAATGTGGTTCTGCATGGAATGAGGGTAGTGGAAAAGAAATGGAAGAGGAAGGAATAGACAGGAAAGACTTGGGTAATGCAGAGGCAATAAAGTTTATGAGGAAAAAATGAAAATACTCAGGAGAACTAGAAAATGTGTAACTGGAGATAATGCCCAAATTTTCTACCCAACTGGAAGATAATTTGAATGACTGGACTTAGATTAAGTACCTGATGGTACTCTGTACTTCCAGAACTAACAGGATTTGGCCAGAAAACAATGAAGTTTTAATACCTGGAAATCTTAGCTACTCTAAAGACACAGATACAGTTCTGCTATAACAAGAACATGGATGGTTATCTGCCATAGTCATATGAAAGAGCAACAAACTTCCAAAGTATTAGCCAGAAAACTCAGACAACTTTTTTTACTGTAGAGATTGGAAACAAGAATATCACCATTGGTTCTATAGGACAACATACTCATCTTTTATTCAGCCACCAGTTTGAGAGTCTTATGGAAGACAGGTAAGCAGAGCTAATCTTGAGAAAACCATTCTTTATCTTCTATGAGCCCAATAGTCTTTGCTTATTTTTTCAGATTAGTAATGTTAAAGGCATGCCCAACCTAACAGAAAATATCTAACTATTAATTAGTCACAAAGAAGCAAAACATAATGCACTGGCTTTGATTTTCAAGTTCATTAGGAATACAGTAAGAAAAAGTTTCTCACTTTAAGTGAAGAAAGTATAATTATATACATTTTTTTCATTAGTTCAATGTGGCTAAAAGCTTGAGAGGAAAGAAAAAACTCTGAAAACCCACATTCTTTCCTAAGTATAAAATGTAAATTAAAAACATATTAGGGGGCAGCAGAGAAAGACACCTCCTATACAAGGCTGGTGATCTGAGTTCAATTCCTGGAACCTATGAAAAGATGGAAGTTGAGAACTGACTACCAAAAACTTAATTTCTGACCTCCACCTGTGCTCTGCTTCCAACTGCCACACAGCATACACATGCATGCAGCGTACGCATGTGTACACACACACACTCACAAACACAAACACTTTCTTAAATGTATAGTATATATCTTTTTAAAAACTTCTATTTTCTTACCTGGTTTGCTTTGATCAATGCCTGCAGTTGAGGTATGAGCCTTACGTCTGAAAGGCTGGCTACTCAAAAAATTATCACACTGCATGCTGCGGCAGAAATTTTCAAGAAAGTGAAGTGCAAATGATGCACTGTTCACTGGAGGGAGATGAACAGTATGAGCTTTCCCATCGAAGAAGGCTATAAAGTGGGAAAGCAATGTCAGTCATCAGTCATCTTGTAGACAGAAGCGAAATGCAATCAATAACAGAAGAATCAATACAGGAAATGTGCTTTAAGTTTACTTTTTGGTTTTGAAATTAAAAAGGAATTGACAGCAATTTCTATTTAACAGGTTTATAAACAGGATAACAAAATGGCTTAGTTTACAGTAACCTTTCTACACTAAATATCCCATTGAGTGTAAAAGTTACAGTATAAAATCATGGTAGACACCAGCTACAACTTACCTGTCTACCACTCCATTTTAAAAAACTGTTTATGGCACTTGAGATTAAACTCGGGACCTTATACATGCAAGGGAAGCATGCTACCTGAGTTAACAATCTCTAGCCTTTTTATGTTACCTTTACAAGGTTTCCTTTGAGTCACACTGTTCTTTAAAGCTTCTTATAAGGTACCATGCCCAAATAGCTAGCTTAACAGAGACAACAATCTGTACCTTTTATTTACATTTATAGTATGATACTGACATAAATTGTCTATTTTTGTTTTTGTTTGTGTGGCACAGGATTTGTCCTGTCTACAAGAACTGCAGGGACAAAGATGGGAGCACAGACCGAGGGAACAACCAACCAATAACTGGGCAAACTTGAGATCCATCCTATGGGCAAGAATCAATCCCTGACACTATTAATGGTACTTTGTTATGCTATAGCAGAAACCTAGCACAACTGTCCTCTGAGAGAATGAGATACTCAGAGAACCCTGAGAGGATAAGGACTCCACAAGAAGAACCAATAGAGTCAACTAATCTAGAGCCCGGCAGGGAGGGCTTCCATAGACTGAACCACCAACCAAAGAGCATACAAGGGCTAAACCTAGGACCCCTGCACATATTTAGCAGATGTGGCAGCTTGGTCTTGATCAGGTGCTCCCAACAATTGGGGGCTTACCCTGACTGTTGTTTGCCTGTGGATCTTGTCCTCCTAACTGAACTTTCTTGGCTATCCTCAGTGAACAGGATAAACCTAGTCCTGCAGTGACTTGAGGTGGCATGGTGGGTTGGTACCAATGGGGATCTCACCCTTCTCAGAGGTGAAGACTGAGAAGGATGGGGATAGGAGCTCTGTGAGGGAGGGGGCTGTGATCAGGATCCAGAGTGAATAAATAAATTAACGGTAAAGAATTAGATTAGCATACCAGTTATCATTTCTCCTCCCCTAGTATCTGGCTTAAGAAGTAGAAAAGACAGTCCTTGGCCTGAAAGGCACTATCCACACAGGCCTGCACAGTCTGCCGGAGAAATCACATTCACAGGGCCTGGGCCGAAGTGGTCAGGTAGCTGCTGAACCTTTCTGTGGATCCAGGTAGGGGCCAGAATCTCCATGTTTATTTATATACACACAGACTTGAGGGAAAAGGTATATAAATAATTAGATGAATTAAAATAAATGTTGTGAAATTATTACATAACCATAGCCTACTTATGATTTCATTTAAAGGAAACTTAAATATAGGTCATATTAATGACCATGTCTGCTACTGAAAGTATGCAGAATATTAACATGTTTATGTAAAATACAGAACTGCAAATAGTAAAAAATATTTATCCAACATTTTAGATAAAATTCAAACTGACTATATAAAATGTATGATTGGTAAGACTTTGGGGGCTATCATAAAATCATTTTAATGTATTATTACAAGAAAATGTTCCAAAAATGAAAGTGTAAGTAGTTTCATGTCTTTCTTTTAAATTTTGACATTCCCCAACTCCTCCTAGAGTTCAACCCACCCAACTTCACTATGTAAAAACCTTGCATTCCCTTTGAAAACTGGTCATCCTTACTCACTTATCACTGACTAGCTTGTAAATCACCAACAGTGTATGTCAGCTGCATTTTCTAAAATAATCAAGTCACTTAAGGTATATGTGATTGTAAATTTCAATGACTTGAATTTTAAATACAAAATAAAAATATTACACACACCACACACACAGACAGCTGTATGCATGCATGCATGCCTAGGCTCATTGAAGATATTTTCAACTTTTTCTTTGGTACAAAAATTTTCTCATTATAAATCATACTATTAGTGAAGATATTTTCATCACAAAAATCAATTGCAAATCAATGTGTACTAAAATGCAGATTTATCATTACTGAAACTATTATTTTCTTAAAACAAGAACATTTAAACATATTAATTTGTACTGAAAAATTTCACTGTGTTGAAATATATGACAATTTGGCTTGCCCCAATAATTGGAGAAAGGATAGGCTCTGTAACAAAAATAAAATCATGATTAAACACTCAACCCAAGGTACTTATGTTATAGATATATGCAGGAAGTAAATCAAAGAAGGATTCCAATATTCTGCCATCTGTCTACTACACTATGTCAAGCACCCCTAGAGGAAATCATTGGGATGAGAATATTAGTATAAACACACTGAGAAAACTTGTCGCAATAATTGGGGGGCACTTGTGTTCTGATTGCAACTTATCTGTGTAACTCAGGTGGCTTTTACTTATGTCAGGACTCAAAAGGTTCAGACTTTAAATTCTTGTTTAGATAGAAACACCTTGTATTCATTAAAAATCAGAAATAAGGTGTACAAATAACGTCTTTGAAAAAAAATACTTTGAAAATAATTTCCTTTAAGTGAGAAAGAAAAAGTGTAAGAAATATAAGAGTATGAGGGTGGTAACTAAAGATATAAAGAAGTAATAGGACAAACATCTTTTAAACAGTAAGGAGGGATAGAGAGATGGTTCAAATGGTGAAGCTCACTGGCTGCTATTTTCAGGGGTCCTGAGTTTGCTTCCTATCATCCACATGGTAACTTCAAACTGTCTATTATCTGTAGTCCCAGGGGATCGGACATCCCCTCCTGGGAACCTAAACACATACACACGGTACAGAAATACATGTGTAGGCAAAAAGTTCATACTTACAAAATAAAAACGAAAGCAAAATTGAAATAGAAAAAAAATTAAAACTATATAGGAGATGATAAAATGGATTGATTTTGCTTTGGTCTGTGCTCTTTTCAAACCTGTAAGAAAGGAATTTAAAATCACCATGTCCTCTGACTGAAAAATTTATGTTCAAAAGGCATGATTACCTATACATAATACAATACAATACAAAATACATAATACAACATAAAAAATACTGTGAAAAGAAAGGAGAACTTGATAATGACACAAATTCAAAATGTGGAATACTGATTTCAGGTGACATGAATTTAAATAGGTTTTACTAAACATTAAGCTGAACTATCAGTCTAGCAAAATACATTAATATTTTACATTATTTCCAGGACTTCAACCACACTTAATTGCTGCTTAATAAAATATGTAATTTTTCATTGTTTTAAAAAATATTAATTACTTGTAGACATCACTATTTCAGAGGGCCCCACAGAAGTCCTATTAGATGACGAACTTCTCCTTGGTGAACTTAAAGAAGCTGAAGATGTAGAAGAAAACAACTGGAATACTCTTTTCCTGTTTAAAAAAATGGTATGAAGAATACAGTTATATACAGGTATATGCTTTCAAATGCATTAAAAAGTATTTCACATTAAATTTCAAAATCAATTTTCTTACCATTAAAATATTAATATTACTGCTTTAGATTAACATGGTTTTATGTTTATCAATACATATATTTACAAGTATTTCACACTCATTTTTATAAAATTTAGAAATTTTAAATAGAAATAACAGTATTTTTTAAAATAAGATTACACTATTTCCTTCCAGGCAGGAAGCATTCATTCAAACAAGGTTATGCTGATATCCTAATGCGATACTATATGTGTAAGATGATATTGCTGAGATTTTTGCCTTTATGTTTAAGTATGCACATTATACAGACATTATATATTGAATTTTTTTAATTCCATTTTTAAAATCTCTGCATTTTAATTAAAAAAATTAACCTATTAATGTTCACTATAACTATTACTACAGTTGGGTCTGAGCAAACCATTTTATTATGTGCTTTCTGATTGTTTATTTTATTCTTTTTGTTTTGTTATTCTACTTATCCTATCTTTTGAGGGGTTATTTGACTAATTAAAATCCATTATATACACTTCGTAATTTTTACATTAGACTAAAGATTCATTCATAACTTTCCATTGTTTACACATAAAAAGTCATAATGTACCATTCTACATAATATGTTGAAACTTATATAGATCCTTATCCTTCACACTCAGGCTTAATGTAAATAGTTTATATATTTTTATCTACGATATAAACTTAACAATAAACACATGTATTGCCTTGCCCTAATTTATCCCTCGCTCTTTTCTTCCTGAGCAATCATATATGTTAAAAAAATCTCAACTTAGTCTTTCTCAGTTTAAATTGTCTCAGTTTTTCACATTAGATTCTATTTCATTCTCCAAGACATTTATTCTTTATCCTTGCATCACTAGCCAATATTAGTTAAGTTTGTTTAGTGAAAATTTTACTTTACATACTACTCCTGCTTGACCTCCCCCAACTCCAGCTCCCCTCTCTGCCATGTGTTAATTCCTGCCTTGACTGGTTTTGATGATGCACAGTGGTACAGAAGTGTAAGTTATTCAAAAGTTGCATTTGTTTCATCAAAATAGAAAACCTAACTAAGACAAAAAGAACATTATACGTTTAATATCCTAAAACAACAACAACAACAACAACAAAAACACCTCAGTACAGTCTTAGTAAATTGCTAAACTGAATTTAAAAATACTCTGATATGGCGACTTACAATACAAATTAGCAAGAAATATGACTAACCTTTTTTCCAGACTTTCCACCTCTTTTCTTTGGTAGGACAATTTTAATAGTAATGCCCTTCTTAGTGGACGAAGTATCTCCAGTAGACTTAGTTTGTCCTGATTTCTTTCTGGTCTTTGGTACTGGTTGCACAACACTTGTTTTTCGTGGAGACTTCCTTGAAGATTGAGCCCCTTTGGAGGTAGAAGAATTTGGTTGTTCAGAGGAAGAAGGTAGTGTTGTCTCTGTACTACTCACACTAAGAGCTGAGAAAAGAGCTTAGCAATGAAAATTAAAGAAAATAATAGTAAAAACATCATTTTATGACTGATTATCTTTAAAACTTCCCAAACCCATGAAAATTATTTTAAACAAGATCCAAACTAGCAAAATTAGAGTTAAAAAAAGAATCAAAAAGTTCTACTTTAAAAATCTGTATTTTCCTAAACTAAAATGTCTAAAGAACCCAAAATTAATATTGGTAATGAGGCAAAGTACCTGTGACAAGATAGGTCAAATGTCCTAGGTAAAATCCTACTAGCATCATTCTGGTAAGTAGATACAGTATATAAAATGATTTGTAATGAATGGCATACTTCTATTGATTACTAATGATCTATAATCATTGTTTGTGACTTACTTAGCCTTTCTCAGAGAATCTTCTTGCAGTGGTAATTAGCAAAGAGACCTACAACTTGATCACTTGCAGAAAGTGAGAGACTCTGGAGTGTTCAATCATAAATGAGATATCTGTATCATTCCCATGACCTCAAAATATACTTATCTAGGTCGAAAATCGGGTAGAAAGAGTCTAACCAGAGGTAGAAAAGGAGTTTGATGAATGAGTATTTTTAAGAAACAACAGAAGTACACTTGCAAACTAAGAAAGAAAATTACAGGATGCACAAGACCTACACAAGGTCAAGCCAGACAAAAATCCCAGCATAGATGAGGTAAAGTAGATACAAAGGCCAAGCCCTTAGCTAAGAATCTATATTCAAATTGATAGCTGCTGTTAAAGAAAAAAAAAACAGTTTTCTTCAATAGACTGACATGGTGCATATCAATCACACTCTATGGCTGGGACAATGTTTAGTAGTATGTAAACATAAATTAGGCACCTTTAGAAAAATTTTCTTTTTGTTAAGAAAGAAAAGGAACATGATATCCTATGCACATAAAGATAAATAAAGACAATGAAAGAGTCGGAGGAGAAAACACAGTAAGATCAAAATATAAGTTATAAATTTTTAACAAAAAATAAAATCGTTAAAAATAAAACATTAAACAAAATGCCAGTCGAAATGAAATTTTAGGTACAACAACTTTTCATAACCAGGAAACAATTTAATTCTATAAAAAGACAAATTTATTAAAATAGCCAACAAATTTGATTTAGAACAGAGAAATTTTTATCAGTTTATCACTGTGCTACATTTTGTATTTGTTTTCTTAAAACAAAAAACCCTGTTATTTCTGAAAACCATATGCTATTATTCAATGGTGAGGAATCATCTTGAAAATCAATATAAGAAAACAAAGCAAAGCAAAGCAATCACCTGGCATTGCTTCTTCATCTGCTAAAAACTGGGCTTGGTCTTTCCGATGTTTGGTGACTCTTTTGCCCTTGTGTTTTTTCTCAGCTTTGTTGAGTTATGAAATGAAAAAAATTATGTACATTTAAAGCTAGAATATATTATCTTCCATTATACATGCTAAATAATGATGGAATATACACTTGAAAGGGCTCATGTTATGCTTACGTGATGTGTAACAATGTGCAGGATGGTGTGATAGCTGTAAAAATGCAGTAGTAGCATGTTATATACCTCAGCAGTAACCAAAGATATCTTTTCTTGGACATAGAATCCACTCAACATGAGTGAAACCATGTATTGACAACCCAGTTTAAAATTTTGTGTTATGGAGGTGATAGTTATTGGAGGACTACCTGCAACCACTAACTTAACTAAAGAAGGATAGGCCATAACAACAATCTATGAAAATTGTCTTTATACAGATAATTATAGTCTTTACTCCTTATCTAGAACACTTGGCACAGACAGGGACCATTAGGATAAACTACAACCAATCAAAACGGGGAGTGGTGGAAAAGAATCAGCATGGATATAACTAAAGAACACTCTTTCACATATGTTAAGGCTCAGAGAACACTCACCAGAAAGAGAGAGAAAGCCTGTAAAAAGCCAGAAGGTGAAGGACTTTGCTCTAAAAAGTGTCTCTTCGTAATATCAAGAGAAACACATATAAAATCTCATCAACATCATTGCCCAAACATAAGCTAAACAAGAAGGATACTAATCCATATACAAACTGGACAAAGAAATGCTCATAAGGCCTCAACTCTACACAAAGGACTATACAAAACTGAAGAAAGTTGGGAAAGGAAGATGGGATACACAAGGAAGAGGACAACAATTCACTGGTGTAAAAATCTACCCCATGTAAACATACATATGTATAGGTACATTTATACAGACTGAAAAGTTATATTTAGGACTTTATATGTACATATATATTCTTGAATGCAAGCAGTGGCAATTAGTGACAAAAGAGCATACACTTTGGCAAAAAGATGGAGGGATATATACAAGGCTTGAGGGAGGAAAAGTAGGAAGAATGGTTTAAATTACATTATAATCTCAAAAAACATGAAATAAAAAGGATGAACTTATACTAAGAGTCAAATTTGACTTAGCATGGTGAAAAATTCCATTAATTTATCATTTTGCTACTTTCTGTATTTGTTTTCCTAGAAAAAAATGAGTATTTCCATCAGAAAACATTACACCATTTTTCAATCTACAAAAATCATTTCATAAAGTAATATGGAAAAACAAAGTGAGGCAATCACCTGGACCTGCTGCTCCAAAGTGAAATGGTATGGCTTGGTCTTTCCAAGGCTTGGTGACTCTTTTGCCCTTGGGTTTTTCCTCAGCTTTGTACAGGTATGAAATGGGAAAAAGTATTTACATTTAAAGCTAGAAATACTATATTTTGATATGTATGATGAACAGTGAAGGATTCTAATACAGCATAGTCATAGGAAAGTTCCCAATTTGCTCTGGTGAGATGTACAAATGGTAACCAAGGCATGGTAAATCTTAGGACGAAGTAATGGCACACCTACCTTGACAGTAACCAACTGCTCTTTATTTCGATTTATGACCCATTCAACAAGAGGGACAGCATTCCTGGTACTGAAAACCCAGTTACAACTCTATATAGGGATGTTATAGGTTTGGAGGACAATCTGCAACCACTAATTTACTAAATCAGCATAATCCCTAACATACTTCTATAAACATTGTCTTTATACCCAAAGGTAACTGGGGTTTTTACTCTTCAGTGGAAAAACATCTGATTGCCAAAGACGTGGATGATTACTATAAAAGATAACCAAGAAAAACAATGATGGAGCACAACCAGAATGGATACATCAACAGAACACTCCTGTACATAATGCAAGACTACACTGCCTCAGGAAAATTGCCTAGGATCGTAAGAACCAGAGAGTCTGGAATGAACACACACACACACACACATGCACATACACACAGACAGACATACACACAGAGACACACATGTATACTAATATAGACTGATCAGGTTACAGTTAAGAATATATTTGTACATAGATGTTCTTAAATACAAGTACTAAATGTGCCATAAATTTGGTGAAGAGGGGGAAAATGAGAAGGTTTGAAAAAAAGAAAAGATACTGTGAAAACCTATAATTAATTTACAGTCAGAAAACAATTGAATTCTCAAAGAATATTATAAACACTTAAATTTGACTAAGCAAAGCCAAAATTCAAAGAATTTATGATTCAGCTGCTTCTTGCTTTTGTTTTCCTAAAAAAAGAAAGAGATTTTCCACCAGAAATATTATTACACTATTATTTAACATACAGTAAATAAATACTGAATAATATAAATTATAAACAAAAAGAACAAAACAATCACCTGGGGTTGCTCCTGGATCTGCAAAATGTCTGGGTCGGTCAGTCCAAAGTGTGGTGACCGTTTTGCCCTTGCGTTTTTTCTCAGCTTTATTGAAGTATGAAATGAAAAACAAAATTATTCACATGTAAAGCTAGAACACTTTGTGTAATCTACTATGCTTTCTCAACAATTATGCTTATATACTACTATGCAATTCTCTAATAAAGCCTCGTCATAACACGCTATCACCATGCTCACGTGACTTGTCACAATGCCCATCATTTACACCTTACTTGGAGGGAGAACATACCAGCTACTGGAAACACAACTAATAACACTGTATTTGTAATATCATGGTTACTGAAGAATCTACAACCCCTAATTTACTATATCAGCATAATCTCTAAAAACAATGTATAAACACTGTCCTTATACCCAAAGATAACTGTCATCTTCACTGTTCACCGAGAAAACTTTTCTTTGCTACAGACAGAGATGATTGCAGGAAACCACAACCAATCAAAGCAGAGAGTGGTGTATGTCAATCAGAATGCATATATCTACAAAACATTACTCCACCTAAACTAAGGCACAGAGACCAATGCTCATGAGGTGGAAGAGAGATTAGAAAGAATCAGAGTGTCAGGGAGTGTGTTTTAAGATTGAGTCTCCTAGTACTATCAAGAGCAACACATAAAATCTCACTAACACCACTACCCAAAAATGTGACCTGAACAAATGACAACAATATATATACACACTACACAGAGAAAAGCATATGAGGTCTCAACCCTACAAAAAGAACTGTATAAAACGGAGGAGATCCGGGAAAGGAAGAGGAGGAAATACCCAGGGAAAGATGCACTAACTCAGGGTAAGGTGCCATAAACCCTGGAAAAATAGCACACAAATACACGCACATGCACGTGCGTACACACAGACAAACACTCATACACCAATAAACAGACTTAAATATTTAAAGGTAAGAATATATATGCATATAGGTATTTTTAAATGCAAACACAAACTGTGAGGAGAGAGCATACCAATTTGGAGGAGAAAGGGAGGGGATCGACAGATGACATCAGAAGAAAGAAAGGATGAAATTAAATCATAATAAAAAATTTAATTCTTCAATAAAATGAATTTATTATAATAAGAAAAAATTGACTTAGCACAGTCAAATTTCTAACAATTTACCATTAAGTTGCTTTTTACAAAGGTTTTCTGAAAAATAAAATTTCTGGTGGAAAACACTGCACTATTATTCAACACACAGCAAATAAATTATGAATAATATAGACTGAGGAACACCTGGGGCTGTTCCTTGAACTGCAAAAAATCTTGGTTGGTCAGTCCAAGGTGTAGTAACTATTTTGCCCATGCATATTTCCATTGCATTTATTGGGTATAAAAAAAAAACAAAAATTTATTCACATACAAATCTAGAATAAATATATATGTATATGTGTAGGAATAAATGTTCTCATATAAAATGAACAAGTCATAGTTAAAATATATACATTAATCAAATGAAGCACAAATGACTTTAGGACACAGGAGGAGGAAGTCATAAATGAGAGGTATTATAAAAAGGAAATGATACAAAGGAAAATTAAAATTAAATCATAATGAAAATAGAATCTACTCTCCAAAAAAATGAAATTAGAAGACACAATTTTGACCTAGCACAGTTATGATTTCTACCAATTTATAATTATGCTGCTTCTAGCTTTTATTTCCTTTAAAAAAAGATATTTTCCTACTAAAAACATTACACTAGTATTATACTTACAACAAAAATATCATGAATAATATAGATTAAGAAACAAAAGAACAGAGTAATCACCTGGTGATGCTCCTGGATCTGCAAAGAGACTGGGTTGGCCAGTCCAAGGTGTGGTGACTGTTTTGCCCTTGCGTTTTTTCTCAGCTTTATTGAGGTATGAAATGAAAAAAATTATTTACATGTAAAGCTAGATCACATTGTTTAATCCACTAGGCTTCCCCAATAATAAAGCTTATATACTACTCTGCACATATTCTAATAAAGCCTTGGCATAACGTAGGCTATCACCATGCTCACGTGATGTCTCACGATATCCATAATTTACAGTTTACTTGGAAATAGAGCATGCCTGTTACTGGAAACACAGCTAATAACTCTGTGCTTGTAATGTCATGGTTACTGAGGAAGATCTGCAAACTCTATATTGGCACAATCTCCAAAAACAATGTATAAACACCATCATTATACTGAAAGATAACCATAGTCTTTACTGTTCATCCAAAAAACTTAGGCTGCAGCACACAGAGAAGATTGCAGGAAAGCCCACCAATCAAAGCTAAGGGTGGTGAGGACCAATCAAAATGGATATATCTACAGAACATTACTGCATCTAAGGTAAAACTCAGGGAATACTGCCCAAGAGGTGGAAAGATTATTAAAAAGAGTCAGAGTGTCAGAAAGTCTGGTCTAAGACTGAAACTCCTAGTAATATTTAGAGCAACAAATAAAATATCTAAAATGTCACTAGCAAAATGTGAGGTGAACAAAAATGACAGCAATATATACACACTAGACAGAGATAAATGCACGTGAGGCCTCAACCCTACACAAAAGACTATAAAACTGAGGAAAGCCAGGAAAGCAACAGGTGGGAATACCCAGGGAAAGCATACTGACTCATGGTAAGGTCTTGACAAACAAAGACAGAAAAACAAACACATAAACACACACACACAAATACAAATTTGTACATGTACATATATGTATGTGCATGTATATGTGTGTGTGTGCTTATACAGACTGAACAGCTTATAGGTAAGAGTAGTATCTGTATACACAGATATTATTAAATGCCAGCATGAACTGTAGGAAAATGGCCATGAATATGGAGGAAAAAAGGAGGAGATCAATGAGACATTTTGGAAGCAAGAAAGGATAGGAAGAATAGTTAAAATCAAGTTATAATCAGTAAATAATCTAATTTCCCAATAGGATATACTTATTGTAAGAGAAAAATCTGACTTAGCACAGTGAAAATTCCTAACAATCTGCCATTGTGCTTCTTCTTGGATTTGTTTTCTTAGAAAAAGTACTTTCCATCTGAAAATATTGTGGTCTTATTCAATCTACATAAAATATACTATGAATAAAATAGATATATTAAAAAAACAGAAACAAAGCAATTACCTGGGGCTGCTCC